>NW_004797518.1:289461-293089 GCF_000002075.1 Aplysia californica | reverse complement strand
CCCTCTTTCTTTCTCTCTCTCTCTCTCTCTCTCTCTCTCTCTCTCTTTCTCTCTCTTTCTCTTTCTCTGTCTCTCCTCGTCTCTTTGTCTCTCTCTCTGTCTCTCTCTCTCTCTCTCTCTCTCTCTCTCTCTCTCTCTCTCTCTCTCTCTCTCTCCTTCTTCTGCTTCTTCTTCTTTGGTAAAGGCACTCACACTTACTCCCATAATAATGATGACACGCAGCCACTTTTTACAGAACATCATGAGCTGCAAACAAAGGCAAATCTATACTGAAAAAAAAAGTATAATAATGTGCTTTGGAAATGTTGGCCGTTACACATTAAAGCTGATAAGAAACAAATGCGGAGCAGTTCTGATTTGAATATTTTGTTCAAGTGCTCGACTTTAATCTTGTACGTGTGCTGGCAATGCGCTCAACACCTAGGGTGTATTTTGTTTTAGTAAGTGTTTTACGGCGCTTTCAACACAATCAGGTCATGTAAATGCCGAAGATTAGAGGTGTTATAAAAGAGTATCAAACACAAAAAGAAGGAGTTGAGATAAGGACGACAGATGTTTGATGGGAAAGAAGGGAAGTAAGCCACACAAGAGCACTCGCCAGTCACCCACGGAGGACGTGCGAGGTTTGAAATAGATCTCCCTCCAAGGCTTTGACTTTTGATTTGGACAGGTTTTAAAGAGCGCTTTTCGTCGTCGCACACAGAGGACCCGAGTACGCTTCCCGGGTGGGGATTTTTTTTAACATCGAGTAACTCAATCATTCTGCTGGGACGTTGTATTTTTTAAATTCAATCCCCTGATTAACCCTGACAGAGAGGGTCGAACCCAACCTCCCGAATGATATAAACTGTGTCCGTGGAGATGCCGCGCCCCCCCCCCCCCACACACACAAACAAACAAACAAACACACACACACACACACATACACACATCTAATTATTTTCAATACAATGAAAAATAACATCACTGGACGTTTTCTCATACATTATTTGCCCGTACCCAGAATCCACGACGTTTATCCCATGAAAAGCAGTTATGTACCACAATTATGATCTATTCAGCTAGCCGGATCTCCAAAACTGAAATATTTGAGTGCAATGTGAAAGAGGCTGAAGGTTAAAGTAAAAACCTAAACAACAAGGTGAGTTTCACGAGAGAACACACCTTTAAAAGAAACTTACCAAGAGCATTGCCCTCAGCAAGATTACTTTGCCAACAATCTCAAGACCCCCTTCTTAAAAACAGTTCACGGCCTCTTTCGCACATGACGTCATAGCCACCCAAATGTGGCTCCACTGAATATGGAGAAGCCCGGATGTGTGCAATAGGTCAAGTGAGTTACCCCAGAATTACAAGACTCTATCTGCTCAGTACCTAGTTTTGAGAAATGTGGCGTGTGTGTGAATGTGTATATGTTTATCTCTTTTTCGCTCTCTCTTTCTCTTTCAGGAGTTTAACAACATGTCAAGCTTTTTCGAATGCAACTCTTTTAATATCTTGATAATGAATCCGAATATTCTCACGATTTCAATAGAGCAGAGGGAGCATTTGGTTTCTGACCTCATGGAGTTAGTAACTAAAAACGGCCAAAAATGTTAGAACTTTGTAATTATAAGGTAGCGAAGTGGTGGGCTAACGTTTCTTTTTACCCACAAACAGGTATTATTATGTCATCTGAAGAAAATTTTTGCTGAAACTGTAAAACTACCTCCTACGTCAAGGTTATACCCTTCATGCCTCCGGGGTAAACAAAACAACGATAATGAAATCATTTTACATAAATCCTTCATATCGACATTATCTACAATATTTTTCACATGTTTAAAGAGTTCAAGGACGCTGGGGTATGCTTCATTAAACAAGGTAATTTTTTCAATCGTGTCCAACCCGCACACACTTTGTGAGGATGCTTTAACTATTCATGCATGAACGATAAAGAGAGAGAGAGAGAGAGAGAGAGAGAGAGAGAGAGAGAGGGGGGGGGGAGAAATAGATAGATAGATAGATATATAGATATATAGATAGATAGATAGATAGATAGATAGATAGATAGATAGATAGATAGATAGATAGATAGATAGATAGATAGATAGATAGATAGATAGATGGATATATAGATAGATAGATAGATAGATAAGGCCTCAATAGATAACATTCGTGTATGTATATTTTCGTCAGTTAGTGTGTATGTGTGTGTGTGTGTGTGTGTGTGTGTGTGTGTGTGTGTGTGTGTGTGTGTGTGTGTGTGCGCGCGCGCGCGTGTGCATATGTGTGTGTCTAAAGTCTAGCGAGCTTCAACGGTTACATTGCTACAAAATGTTTGTAGAACAACAGTTTCGACACGTGCATAGTGTACTTCTTTTTGTTTATGACAATGTCGTCATTTGATGCAGGCTTACCTGCCCTTGTTAATTCAATCTATTGGGTCTATATTATGAAAAGAGAATGATAGGACGGCGTAAAAACGGACGATTGTCTAAACAAAAATGTAGAAGTGAAAGATGCATAACGTTGACTAATACAGTTGGGTTTTTTTTATTTGGTTCGACTTGTACTGCAGCCATTTATCGTTCACTCAATCCCCGGGTAAAAATCATCGCTGTAACATATATAATATATATCATATTTAATATCAAACATAAATGTGAGGCAAAGGAGGTACCGTGTGTATGTGTCTTCCTTGGAGCATACATCTTCGCGTACTAGAATAGTACCATTCCAAAAGGGGTGACAACTCCCCGATCTGCAGAGAGAGAGAGAGAGAGAGAGAGAGAGAGAGAGAGAGAGAGAGAGAGAGAGAGAGACAGAGAGAGAGAGAGAGAAAGAGGGGGGAGAGGGGAGAGAGAGAGAGAGAGAGAGAGAGAGAGAGAGAGAGAGAGAGAGAGAGAGAGAGAGAGAGAGAGAGAATGTTTTACGGAGCGGGTTGTTTCAGCACTTGAGACATGCATTTTAGCGATGCCCTGTCTTGTTGTGCGTATGCGTGAGCGTACCTAACCGTTGTAACATCCACCACTGCCATTGTAAATTACCAAGACAATTTCTCCTTGCGAGATGAATAAAGATGGTCATTGTCATTGTCATTGTCAACCGATTGGACAGGGTCCGTTTGGAAAATGGCGACCACCACTGTCTACTATAATAATAGAACTCCGCTTTCCATTACCAAATTTACCCCTCAAGTCCATTATCGCTTTCAGGGCGCAAGCGAATGATGAGGCCTCGCGATGCCATGTGACACGTAATAGCCTTCCGTTAGACTTCCGATTTGCAGTCGGCCACGATTCTCATCAAATGCATCCAGCCTTGATCTAGAAAACCAAAAGGGCAATAACTCGATCATATCTGGATACCTGAAGTATCATCTCTGGTTCAGAGGTTAAAGTGCAATCACCCGCCATTGCCTCCGGTTGCTATCTGATGTCAATCACCCTGTCAAACCTAGGCCAGTCCAGGCCCTGATGTTACAGGTCGGTCCGCATTTTCCGTTGCCCTTCATATTTGAACCAAATTCAACGAAGTTTTCAAATAAATAATCAAGGTGACGTCAACTCTGTCAATGTGAAGAAAAGTCGATTGACGTGCTCGAGAAGTAGCAAGTTTTTTTTTGTTGCTTTTTTTTTTGGGGGGG
>NW_004797518.1:287734-289361 GCF_000002075.1 Aplysia californica | reverse complement strand
GGGGGGGGGTGGAGAAGGGAGTTTGTTGGAGGGGTATTTTTTTTATTTCGACCAAAATTGAGAAAAACATAAATCTTTACTTCTCAAAACAGCCTTCAGCAACAGTGGCGTGATCGGTAAGTTCTGGTTTAAAAAAGAGGACAGTGAAACCACTACTGACACGTCAGATAGATCCCTCGCCCCGCTGAGGAAGTTTTGGAGAAGTTTGGGGAGCAGAAGGGTTATGCTGTTAAGCACGCCCCGAGTTCCAGCCTGCTTGGGCCACATCCGACACAGTAAGGTGGACCTTGCATGGTTCCAAGAAAGGCTTGGAGAACGCCTTCTAATCCAAAAGCTTAGAAACGAATGGTCACTGCATTCCGGCGTCTTGGTCCCTCCTCGATTATTTCCTTAGTTTGTTTGTTTGTTTTTTGCTGTTGTTGCTTGCCGTATTTTGTTTGTTTGTTTTGTTGTTTGTTTGTTTTGTTTTAGTGTTTATTTGTTTGTTTTTCCAAGTGGGGGGAGGGGGGGGGCTTGAGGTTGTTTTGTTTTTTTGTTTTGACGGAAACAAACTACAGACAACCTAGCAATTGAAACTCAATCTTGAGCGGGAAGTCCAAAGAATCAAGCCAGAAACATGTCCCACGGTTATCCAAAATTTCTACCTGCGTGCTCGAGTGTATCTGGCGAGACATTAATAACATCTGGAGCATACCATTTAAATAGTCACGACCTTTCCTGAGTTTATATTATGGCAAAGTCAGTTTTATATTGTGTTCTTCAATGCACAAATACATATTATTATGGCTGATTTTTATGAAGAAGAAAAGTTTTGCTTTTTACTCAGTTTTGTTTGAAACTTTGAAAACTTGATAATTCTCGAACACGGATGTTGATTTTCTTCATATTGGCAAATTTGATGTTCCCTTGGTTGAAATTTTTCTTTTGTTTCAAGATCTGATGAAATCGTTCCAAAGATGACCAGATTATTGGTCCTCTTTTTGAAAGATGTATTTGATTTTGGAGGATCAGAATGGAATGCGCCAAAATTGTATCTTCCACCCCCACCCCCCTTCCACCCCGGCTCTAAAGGAAATTTGGCCAAATTCAAATAGGCCAAACACTTCAATTGGGGTTGGATGATCAGTTCCGATATGAGCACAGGGTATTACACCACGAGGGTATCGCATCCACAAAATGTAGCTGCTCGCTCTTACATCCGTCCAATGTGTTACAGAAATTATCAGACTAGATTCCCGGGCAGGCACACGGACGTATGAAGTAGAAAGAAAAGAAAAGCCTTTCAGATACTCACAAAGAAACAATATCTACCGAGTGTCCATATTGTTATTATGCCTCATATCTTTAAAAATACCCGCACCTGGGCTGTCAAATTAGTGTAGAGCTGTTTATGAGTAGATATTTCCTCTTTTTACCAAGGAACGCCAATGGTGATATCGATCCAGAAGCAAACAAATGTGTAGATGTTAAAAATGTTTGTGTGATGTGCACCTACGTTTGTTTCAAATATTGCCTGCGGTTGGAAGGGGTTCTTCTTTTTTTCTTTTTCTTCGTTGTTCATTGCACTAACAGACAGTCATTTTATCGATGCAAACTTGCTTCATATGTCACACTCTGTAAATCTGTA
>NW_004797518.1:282734-285234 GCF_000002075.1 Aplysia californica | reverse complement strand
ATCAGCAGAGAACGTAAATACCATAGGAGAGACTAGTGGGCCATCCTAGAGACATTGGTGCAAGAAGAAAAATGGTGTTGCATTGTGCTGTCTTCTTCAGTTGGTTAACTCGTCTGGGCCTTAGTTTCCATCCCTATCACAAGCACATTGGACATGAACATCTACCTGCTGATCCTGCGAGAAGACAACAATTCTGTGAGTGGTTATTGGGAGGATGTGCCAGGGTTTTCCAGATTTCTTAACAATGTTTTCATTGGAGATGTGATGTTTCCAATGAATGGCCAACTTAACACTCACAATGTGGTCCAGTACGCTCTCTGTGGGCGCCCACTAGCTTTCAATTTTGACCAGATAGTAAGCAGGTTGAAATTTCATTGTCTGTTTAGGACTATGAAAATATGTGTGGTAATCCTACGTCCATTTGTTTTTCAACAATAAATGAATGGATAAACATAACATCTGAAAATGTTAAGAGAAGAGATGTTGCCACACGTGGTGGCGATCCACTTGAAGTGACAACAAAACGAGATGTTCCAGTATGAGTGGTGAGCGCGGGATATGCACTTGCTCAACGTCTTATTGACATTATGAGACATCTTTTAGGAATTTTTCAATGAGCATGTGGTTGCTCTTATCTGCCCTCTAGAGTGGCCCACCAGTACTGTACACGTGATTATACCTCCATTGACTTTTTCCTGTGGGGGCATTTCATCTACCGTTCTTTACCCTCACACCTCAAGGATTAGCGAGACAGACTTCAGAGACAAGTGGACATTCTAGGAGAAAACCCAGAATTTGTGAGGCGAGCTGTTTTTCTAACATGGTTGGCAGACGGAAGGGCGTCAGGTAAATGACCAAGACCAATGACGGTAAGAAACAAAACTGTTTTCAGCCTGTTTACAGTTTTTTATAATGTCATGCTCAAATATTTTCAAAACACGAATTTGTTACAATTGTCATTTTGAGTTCTTGATTTTCTCTCTTTGATTTTGATTTTATTTGATATAAAGGTGAACTTGGCATAGTTGCACACCTAGATCTTAGGAGTACGGTGCTAAATGGAGTACATATGTAAATTTACAACTGATGTACTACCATATAGAGCTCAAACTCTCTGCTGTTAAATTACACTAAACATTGAATTGGAAAACAGTTAGTTTGGCTCTGTTAACGATTTACAGTTGATTTGCCTTTTTAAAAATACACCCGGTACATGTAATGGGGGAATTTGTCCAATGCCTGAAAACGCTTGGTTACTGTCACACCCCTCGACTCACATTCTTTGAATTCGAGGAAAAATATATAAATTGGCGCACATAACCCAATAGATAAATTCTTGTTCATGATAAACGCCCCGACTGACACAATACCGATGCTTAAGGAGGCCAGTTGCTTCACTAAACCCCCATCAGAACCAACAGAGGCTGAGTGGGGTACCATTCATCTCCAAAAAGACGGAGGTACTCAATAAAACATAGCTCCACTATAAAATAGAATTTGGAGAACGATTTTATGTATGCTGACGCGAATATTGCCAAGAAGGCAAAAAACAGCAACAACCAAATGATGCCACAGAAAGAACAGTGATCAATTGATATCTGGATCAAGCTCGGTATCATGTAAAGTAAAAGTACCATCGCAGCATAGAAGACATTTCAAACATGGAGACTTGGAAAAAAATACTTCTAATAGCAAGATGAAATCAAGAAAAACTGGATACTGATGAACGTTCTATCAAACAAAATTACGTCTGCAAAAAAAGCATTCGAGTGATGTCGAAAAGTGGAAGAATAAAGAAAAAAAGAGCATTGGTATAAAAAGAGGAAAATGTTAGCTAGCTTCTATTTCTTTCTACATGTTTTTCTCTGTGGAACAGTGCTCAGGAGGTGCAAAAAGAAAAAACGAACATTGAGCTAGAGATGAGATGGGACAAAAACAATGAACGAAAAGAAGGAGAGGAGATATCATCACACAAACACAGACACACACGCACATAAAAACGCATAGATCTACACACAGAGAACAGAGTATAATTATTGCACGTTTAAAGATAGAGCAATGAGTGGAATACATCAACCAGAGAGAATTTTTTTAAAAAAGAAATAGAATCTTACTCATTGCAGTGGGTATTTTGGTATAATCCTGAACATGCACTAAAACTTGACACAAAACAGGACCATGCTGGAACAAAGTGTACCGCTTCGTCACACCGTGCGAGTAAGTAAGTCACTCCTGGTCCCGCTCTAGCTTTTTGCCTCTAGTGCAGCTCACGTTACGAGCCAGTGCGCGAGAGAGGAGAGATGGCGGGTCGCACGGTTCGCAATCCGATTGTGTGAGGTGCGCACGGTTCGGCGCCTTTCGATTCTGGGAATGTAATATAATATGTTTAGTATTTTTATACGCACACACACACACACACACACACACACACACACACACACACACACACACATACACACACACATACACACACATACATAAACACACACACTGTATATTA
>NW_004797518.1:280796-281988 GCF_000002075.1 Aplysia californica | reverse complement strand
ACAACAACAACAACAACAACAACAACAACAATAATTCATCATCACCGTAATAATAATAGTAATAATTGTAAAGATAATAATAATAACAATAATAATAATATATGTTAATGGGGCACCCGAGCAGATCTATGAGAGTCGAATCATGATTTTCGATGTTTGTATCAGATTTGGCACTTCATGGTAACCAGTAACTGATACGGAGTTTATAATATGACCAAGAACATTTTTATCAGACTTCAAACTATTGGTTTTGCACAACGAGATCTGATCACCAACATGTATATTTTTCTGAATTATAATACTGGAGCTAAGTAAAAAAAAAAAAAAATTCCCCTGGGATTAAAAGGAGACCAAAAATTTTGGAGGGTTGATTTTCGACTAAGTAATAATTTTAATGATTTCTGTCTGAATTCTCTGGCAATTAAAACACTATTCGTTTCCCAAAGGAGTGTGCTTTCCTTTCTTTTTGAACAAGGCCGCTTACCATGGGTAAACTAAATGCTTTGGCTCAATAACTAAGGCTAGAAGGGGGTGGGGCATATCTAGTAGAATTCAAATTTTATCATTTCCGATTTTTGTGCGACAAATGTACGATTGCTGGTTGGAATTTCTTATTCATCTCGCCTATTTTCAACCTAATTCCTTCTCCTACTCCTCATTACGTTTCAGGAAATCGTGTGCTTTTATGTCGGTCTCGGTCCAGGTGATGTGCACCAAACAAAAGAACAGTTTAATTAATAAGGCCATTATCAGCATGTACCGAACATTAAGTGCAAGGGAAAAGTAAGACAGACAGACAGACAGAAACAAAAGGCGGGAAAAAAGAAGTAGGTCTTACCGGTGGTGCCCTCCAACCACAGGCCCATGTGTCTGCAATGGGTTTTCCTTTAATATGGCGGAAAATCAATACGTGTACCCTTGTTTCCGTACTATTTTTGCGCGAGGGTGTATGCCTTTTTTCTGTTTATGGAAGATATTGAGATGCATAGTTTCATTGCTTGAACGCTCGTATTTTCTGACCACCTGTTGGCCGTACTCAGCACAGCAACAACAGGAAATTTTAATCGAAATGTATACAGACCCGGTAACCGTGAACAAAGTCACGAAGTATACAGACCCGGTCTGGAAACTCTTTTGTGATGTCGGATAGTTTCAGCGCCCAGACCCGATAGTGTGTGTTTGTGTGTGTGTG
>NW_004797518.1:278994-280403 GCF_000002075.1 Aplysia californica | reverse complement strand
GAGAGAGAAAGAGAGAGGGTGACTGCTCGATTGAAATTATGACATTGTTCTTTTCTTCAAATTGTGTTTCCACCAACTCCAAAAACGGAGGAAAGACGATCGTTCATCGAAAAGACATCTGCAATCTTCATTTAGATCTAGATCCAGGCTAACCTTGAAACTAGATCAATGATTTATGTCTGTCTTTCTAGATCTAGACTTAGGCCATAGATCTAGAACCTAGGTCTACCCTGAGCCAAGAGGGCGCTGAAACTTTCCGAAATCACAAAAGAGTTCCCCTACTGGGTCTGTATACTTAGTGACTTTGTTCCCGGTTACCAGGTCTGTATACACTCCCAATTTTAATGCTGTATGTTTCATCAGGGTAAAGGAAAAACGTTTTTTTCTGATTGTTCTTAGCGTAATGAAAGTACAGAAGACTAACCGCGTCAGCTACCAGCTTGCCCCACTCCTCAAACACCTGACATCCTCATTGAGAACAAAGCCAAGCTCACTGGCTTTATCTTTATCCCCACCTTGACCTACTAATGCCAGATATTGACCTTGATCAAAAATTTGGAACTCAAAATAACCCCTTGCGAGAAGAGATATCTGAGGACAACCGCCAATAAAACCAAGATGGGACTTCAGAAACACCAGGATCAGAAAAATAGTGGGAGCAACACCTCTCCTTCATTACATTCAGAGGGAAACAATCAGGTGGTTTGGTCATCTGAAGCGTATAGCATCTCACCAATTTGCCAGTTAAGCGTACAACAAAAGAATATCAGGGTACAAGGCAAGAGGTAGACCAAAGAAGACCTGGATCGAGGGTGTGAAGGATACCCTGAAGACCAGCAACATCCCACTCAGCCAGGCCATCCAACTTGCCCAAGACCGAAAGCTCTTTCTCTCCTCGACGCCCAAGAGGAAGAATAAAGTAAAGTAGCGTAAGAAGTAAGTCTGAGTGTGCCTGTCTATGTAAATGTCTCGTTTTGTTTCACCCCTCCCCTTACAACTTGCAACCTTTGCAGCCCCTTCCCCCACCCCACCCTCTATTGGGCATACTATTGGTAATATTTTAAAGGGAGGAACAAGAGTTTTCATCTGTTTTAACCTTTCGACTGTTAGAATATAACAAACGGCTAGTATTGAGCGATTTAATCGCGATATAACCAGATTGGGGTCATTTTCTGAAAACCAGGTAAAATCAGCGACCACCATTGTCAAATCCTGCAAAATTGAGATAACTAGTGTTGATCGTTCAAAATGTGTAACACTGAAAATGAGAACGGTGAATTTGTTAATAACAACTTGGGACACCCAGCTCAAGATCAGTGACTTTTAGAAGCAGTTGTGTTTGTGTTGTTGTTGTTGTTTTTGGGGGGGGGTTGTTGTTTGTTTGTTTTGATTGTTTTGGGGTTGTTTTG
>NW_004797518.1:278137-278894 GCF_000002075.1 Aplysia californica | reverse complement strand
AAAATGGGGGGTGGGTGGGGTGAGGGAGGGAGGGAGGGAGGGAGGTGGCAGATGTGGAGAAACCATCAGGTATTTCAAAATTTCAAGAGAGCTTACGTTACGGTGTGGGTTGCAGTAATGTATGACACGACTTTGGATCTGTAAATGTTTCTGACTCCTAACCAAATATTCCTTTGAAAGAAAGATAACATTTCTAGACGTCTTTTACATTTTTATTTTGAACGCTTTAGACTTAATCTCTTTCGTGTACCGCCTTTCAACTACACGCTCTGCGTACCAGTAAGTATTGGTCTAAAATCCCTTCAGAAAAGACTGTCCATACGTTACTAAGTAGCTTACAAAACTTGAAGCCTAGGCCAGCCAGAGTGCTCAATATGTTATTGTAAACGTTCTATGCCCTCTTCAAGGTAATCAAGATTTTTTGGATGTGGGCGGTTTCGACCCTGGCTGTCAAGAACTCCCTGAACAGAGATGGATACGATGTTCCAGCAGACATACTCGATAAAATTTCTCCCTTCAAGGGTATTGATGCTTATTTGGGACATTCGGCTGGTTCGTAAAATTGAACAAACAGGAAAAAGTATATTGAGATCATGGCTTGACACGTATGATATTCATATTGGACAAACACGATTGCAAAGGACAAAATACATTTCTATCACTTCAAAGCAAGAGGTTTTCAAAGGGTGCGACCACTCTTCTTTTTCTTCTTCTTCTTCTTCTTCTTCTTCTTCTTCTTCTTCTTCTTCTTCTTCTT
>NW_004797518.1:265980-275980 GCF_000002075.1 Aplysia californica | reverse complement strand
ATGCCGTTATATCGCGAGTTCAGAGCTGTCTTATTTGCTAACTCCAATTTCCGTCTTTTTGGAGTTGTTTTTCTTTTATTGCAACTGTCAAGGCTTGTTGAACCATCTTCACCTCTAAAACCTAAATTATTGCGGTTTCTGTTCGCGTTTAATGTGGTTTCAGTTTTATTTTGCACCAACTCACGTTCTCGCGACTGGGATCCAATGCTTTCAATGTGGTTTATTTTAAACCAGAAAAACTGAGTGAACGAAATTAATATTTAGCTCGTTATATCGAAAACATATAAATTCGAAGGCCTTTCCGGATGACGCATTGAATGAGCGTTCAACTAGTGTCATTCCAAGACTTCCACGAAATACATTACCATACCACTCTACACACCATAAATGCTAAGAGTAGTTGAAAGAGGGAGTGCGAGATTTCGTTGACATAAGATAAGAGCAAGTTCGGCCGCCATCCGGGCAAAATTCAAAAGTTCCTTCCAACTGAAAAAGTTTAATGTGTCCCGTGCGCTCATATGACCTTACACAGTTGCGAACGCCGTAAAACACTCACCAAAAAAAAAGAAAAAGTATATACATAATATATATATATATATATATATATATATATATATATATATATATATATATATATATATATATATATATATATATATTCAGCTGTGGTAGAAATTAATTCTTTATTTTGTCTGGTTGGCGGCCGAGGCCTACTCTTAAAACCCCATTTAATACGATTTAGACCGCTTGAGATCCACCGGATTGTTCCTTTATGGAGGAAGAAAAGCTACTAATTCAGCACAATCTAGTTTGTTGCTCTAAAATCAATTGATTTTCTCTGTCATGATCAAGAGCATGTTTGATGAAAATTGTGATGATAACCATACAACTTCGACTGGTCGAACGAGTATCAACCCGCACTGCAAGTACAAGAGAGCGCCCCAGCCACCTGTGCCACAGAAACGACCCGACTTCGCTTATTGATCAACTAATTACGCTTACAATTCAAATTGTATGACATCAGATACCCAGCGCTGCATTACACACGACGTGCTATTTTATCAGCCTGCTGTTGTAACTGAGGGTTTTGAATTGTAGATTTTGATGTGTTAAAGAGTCCCATAGAGTCAGTGAATATGTAATGTCAGGGCTAGGGAGACATCAAAGAGAGCCAATAATTTTTATCTTGTACTCGTAGTCTAGGTTATGAAGAATTAATTTAAACGTTTGTACTTTAAAAAAGATCATCTCGTTTTGCTTTTTGCTGGCTTCTTTGTGAGTGCTATGAGTATATCATAGGAAGAGACGGATATATAGATAAAGAGGGAAATGGGGGGGGGGGGGAGAACAGCTTGGTTGATTAGGAGGGATAGAGGAGGAAGACAGACAATAATTCATCACACAATAAAAATTATTTGTAAGCATAATGTAGTATGACACCTATACATTCCAATATAATGGAGATGGAATACAGCTGGACAGAGGCAGATGCTATAACAGATGACTAGAATACATGGAGAGTTTTTCTTGATGGGAACGGGATGAGAACGGCTGAGGAAGAAGATGACTACACCCCCTATCTGCACACTTTAGAACATTAACAAATAAACAGGCTGCTTCGGTCTTGCTTATCCCGACCAAATTGGGCCGAGGGAAATACAGCACTGCAACTGGCGCATGGAGACACTTGATTTGTTTTGGGGGGGGTTTATCACCATTGGAAAATGTAACTCATATCTCCTGCGCGCGACAGCAGAGTGCCTGACGGCTACACCCCCGGTGCCAGTCTGGTCCGAAAGCCACGGATCCGTCTAATCGGAGAAGTGCCTGTCTAGTCGGAGAAATGTCAATCCCACTTAAACGTACACAGTCCAGTTCGATTTCCTGGCCCGATCCGATCATACCGGCTGGACAATATCCCGTTACAAAAGCCAGACAGCGACCGTTCGATAAGGATCACAGCCTCAAGGGGAATCTGAACACACTTAGCCTGGTGTCAAAGACACTGCTACCAGGCAACGCCTGATCAGACAAAGATTTGGTAAGACTCTTGTTAGAACGGATGCACATTGATCAAATAGACCCGATCTGCGTGATCAAATCGGACCAGCCCGGGCTGAATCGGGAAATGGTGCTGACAAATGCACACTGCCTCAAATAGACATCTGCAGTTCTGCATTAAATAGGACATAAATTGTATATCTGCTTGCTTATTGTAGTCAGCGCTCAAACAAAAGGTTTGGCCCCTATAGTAGTCACTGGCCAACATTTTCATCAAATTATCATCAAAGCCGATCGCGAGCTAAAAAAATGAAACATGATTTATTTTTGGAAGATAGAATCAAATTATGCCAAAGTAGTAGCTTTTTCTCCCTCCAAGAAACTCAAAACATATCAAAATCAAACCATATCCAACTTTCTGAAGTGGGCACTGAGCATTAGCAGCACACACGTCCCTCTAAAGATGGGAGACCCGAAGGTCTTTGGGGATTACAAGGGTGAGTAGGCACGTCACAGCGTTATTCCTTCTGAGGGTGGGGCCATGATAAATGGCACTGGGCAAGTGGGGACTGTTCCGTCACAACAAATGATGTTATTTGTGCTGTGTTGTGGCGTCAGTACTCTTGCTCGCAGAAGATATGAGGTCGATTCTCTAATAAAATAATAATAATACTGGATTGCATTTATATAGCGCATATACACTTATGTAATGCTCTATGTGCTTAACATGAAACATAATATGGAATTACAAATCAATTTTATAGGCACATAGTATTACATACGCGTGCACACACATGCTCACGCACGCACGCACCCACACATACATACACACATACATACACACATACACACATACGTACATACGCACATACAAACTCACGACGATCTACAGCTTGAATGGATTCTGTCTAATCGGAATATGATGAAAATAGAAATGCTTTTAGTTTTTTCTTAAAATTTTCTAGATTTTCTGCTTCTTTGATAGTTTTTGGAAGCCTATTCAAAACGAGTGGAGCAAAATATGAAAAAGAGCGTTGGCCATAAGATTTGTAATTTATTTTAGGTTTAACAAGGGTTGTTTTGTCACTTGATGATCTGAGCGTTCCAGGTGATACATAGGGTGTTAAAAACTGTTTTAGGTAGTCAGGTGATTGATCATGTAAGCACTTGTTGCAAGTTAAACAGATTTTATATATGATAGGCTCTTTCACCTGGAATGTTTTTTTATGTTGTTGTTTTTTTTGTTTGTTTGTTTTTTGAGTATCTCCGTCAATCTGTAGAGACGGAGTGTCACACTCAACCCGGGTTCCCCTGATATGCAGGGTCAAAGCAGATCCCCTCTAAAATTATCTGAATGGTGTCAATGGGGGGTGAGAGGGGCGCAAATCCAATCAGACAGACGGGGATAAGGGTCTCTCGTGGCCTAGAGGTTAAGGTGATCGACTCTCATTCAATAGGTCGCGGGCTTGAATCCGGATAGCGACGGAAAATTGTCTTCTCTGAAATGTTCTCCTTTCACCTTCTTCCCTGCTCTCTAACAAAGTTCTGTCGTCTGCTTTCGTCTCCACTTTCTGCCCCTAGCCCCTCACCTCCTTTGCCCCCTCCTCTGGGCTCCTGTCTCTTTCTGCAACCTTTCTACTGCTACTCCTTGGCCACTTCTTGCTACTGTATTTCAGCCACATCCCTGATCTTAAGGAAGGACAGATCTACACCTAGCCTTCTCGGACAAGGGTGAAAAATCTTGGAGGTCCCGTGTGCAAGTTGCGCACGTTAAAGATCCCTTGGTTGTCCAAAATCAATAAGAGTAGGCTTCGACCGCCACCCGGGCAACATTCTAAATTTCCTACCATCTGAAATAGTTTAATGTGTCCCTTGCGCTCATGTGACCTTATAAAATGTTTATTTTTTAAGTGTCCCGCGCGCTCATATGACCTTATGCAGTTGCGAGTGCCGTAAAACACTTCCAAAAATATTTTTTTTAGATGGGGATATTCGAGAAAAAAATTATACCCACGTTGGAGTCGTATTCATGTCTTATGCGTGCAAGAGCGAAATACCACAAACACCGGTCAACAGATTGGTGAAAAGAAGCACAAGACTTAGACAGGGGGAGATCTTATCAATATATTATAGTGTTTGAGAGGCAACGTCATTTCCCTGCAGGTCCCGATCCGATCTAATCAAGCAGGTTTTATCCAATTAACCAAAGGGCATCGCTTCATAGCGTTTTTCTTTCACTTTGATTTGGTCTCAGTTCAATTTCCTACAAGCTTGTGATCATATGTCCGATGTACCTAGTTTTTAAGGTTGATCTCAGTTGCGGTCACGTTTCCCCTAGCGGAATTCATCTTGTATCTAGAAGATGTCGACCTTTTTTACCTTCTCCCTTTTTTTGGTTTTCTGTACAAGAGACCTTTGTTTAATACTTTTCCTTCTTCCCTGTAGCGGGGGAATTTCCCCCACCTTTAAGTAAGTTCACTTTGCTCGAGCATTTCAGAAAAACAGAGCAAAGCGAAACTGTTCCAAGAACGATAAGAAAGTTCGAACGTCATTACTTTAAACCTCAACCTTCAGCTATGGTGATTAATTACTTCGCTGCATCTGTTTTTTACAATATGTTGTTGATATTGTTGTAATTTTTGTTGTTGTTCTTGTTGCTGTTCTTGTTGTTGTTGCTGCTGCTGCTGCTGTTGTTGTTGTTGCTGCTGTTTGTTTGTTTTGTGATTTTTAAAAATGTATGCCCCCATCGACACAATTTACATAATTTAGAAGGCACGTTTCAACCCTCTCTGTCATGGCCAACCCGATGATATTGACCGATAATATATTTGATAAAAATGTTCCTGAAACAGGAACCGAACTCGGGTCTTCTGCATACGACAACAAAGCACAAAACTGCTACATCACAGACTCCTATCTGGAGTTCCTTAAAGGAATGAGCTTTTCCAATGCAACAGTATAGACAATATTCCACGGTCATACCCTGGGAACGAAGGATTGAAAGTGGACCTTTAGGGTTTCTGCGATTATCCTGGTGGTGCTAACAACGTTGTAGGCGGATGGTAAGTAGCAGTGATGTGTGCGTCAGACTGAACTGCAGTGTACATGAAAGGTTATTAGAGAAACCGCGCCCACGCAGGCAGGTGTGCGTGTGGAAAGTGGGTGATAAATAGGAGACAGACGGACAGACAGACGGACAGACAGACAGACGGGCGGACGGACTGACAGATAATAGATAGATAGATAGATAGATAGATAGATAGATAGATAGATAGATAGATAGATAGATAGATAGGGACGTGTGATATAAGAACAGAAGTCGCATTCATAGAAGCGCAGGTTCGAGCAGAGGCAGGCAGACATCGTATGCTTGACAAACATGTATTGGTTAAGAAGGAATATTGTCTTCAAAAGCAATTTACAGAGAGAGAGAGAGAGAGAGAGAGAGAGAGAGAGAGAGAGAGAGAGAGAGAGATGCACATGCACATCACTTTCTCTCTCTGTCCTTCTCTCTCTCTCACACACACACACAAACACACACACACAAACACACACACATACAAACAAACACACACACACACACACACACACACACACAACGAGGAGGAGGGGGTAGAGGAGGGAGGTATTAGGGGAGGAAGAGAGGGAGAGAGAGAGCAAGTAGAGAGAGAGATAGAGAGGGGGAGTACACAGAGGGGGGGGCGACAACGGAAAGTGAGAGAGAGGGGGCAAGAGAGAAAGAGAGAGAGAAAGAGATGGGGGGGGGGCAGAGAGAGAGAGAGAGAGAGAGAGAGAGAGAGAGAGAGAGAGAGAGAGAGAGAGAGATAGAAAGTACTTTGGAGAATTCATTTCTTAGTAAAACTACGTTATCCAACCTTGTTAGAGAGATCTGCAAAGTAAAAATATTGTTTTACTCTGTACGTGTTTTGTTGAGCCTTACAAGTTGACTTGGTGTTATTTCAAATAAAATGCGATCGTACCTGTGTCAGTAGCATTCAAGTCCTGTTCAGTTAACACTGTTGAATAGTGCTTCTCTCGGGATCTCAACCCCCTGAATGAGTAAACACAGACTTTGGGGCTCGCGTGGTCAAGAGGTACGGTGTTCGCCTCTCATTCAAGAAGTCCCAGATTCGAAACCTGAGAGCGACGGAAAATTTTCTACTCTTAAATTTCTTTTCACTTCCTTTACGACTCTCTATTCATGTTCTGTCGTCTGCTTTCGTCTCCACGTTCTGCCCCCACCCCCTCCCCCTCCTGACCCTCCTGTGGGCTCCGCTGTTGCCTGGAGGTTAAGGTGTTCCCCTCTTATTCAAAGGTCCCGGGTTCGAATCAGGGTAGCCACTAAAAATTTTTCCTCTCTAAAATTGTTTCCTTTCACCTTCTTTCCTTCTCTCTTGCAATATTCTGTCGCCTGCTTACGTTTCCATTTTCTTCCCCCTCCCTCTCACCTCCTTTGCCCCCTCCTCTGGGCTCCTGACTCTTTCTGCTGCCTTTCTACTGCTACTCCTTTGCTCATTCTTACTGCTGTCTTTCAGCCACACGCCTGATCTTCTGGTAGGAAAGATCCACACCTAGCCTTCTCGGACAAGGGTGAAAAATCTTGGAGGTCCTGTGTGCAAGTTGCGCACGTTAAAGATCCTTTGGTTGTCCAAAATCGATAATAAGAGTAGGCTTCGGCAGCCACCCGGGCAAAATTCAAAATTTCCTACCATTTGAAAATGTTTGGTGTATCCCGTGCGCTCACAGTCATATGACCTTATGAAGTTGCGAGCGCCGTAAAACACTTACCAAAAAAAAACACTTTTAAAAAACCAAGCAAACAAACAAAAACACCAGACTTGTGGCTTGGAATTGGAGCCTAACACATCAACACTCAGCAGCTAGGACACTGCCCCACGCCAGCTGTAATTGTAATTAAGTGAATAAAAAATGCCTGATATTGAAGTAAGCCAGTTTAATTATCGCGTACATCTATGTAATTTAACGATATACACGACATTGCGCAACGAGTTATCTGTCTGTCTGTCTGTCTGTCTGTCTGTCTGTCTGTCTGTCTGTCTGTCTGTCTGTCTGTCTGTCTGTCTCCAAGTCAGTCTGTCTGTCTGCCCGACAAACTGTCGATCTGTCTGTCTATCTGGCTGGCTGGCTGCTTGCCTGTCTATCTATCTTTCTGTGCGTCTGCTTGTCTTTCGGTCTGTCTCTATGTTTGTTTATCTGATTCAGTCTTCCATTCGCTCATTTTTCTCACATCACCCCATCCTTTCTCTCTTTCTGTCTGATACTGTATAATCGGGTTCCGCCGCTGGAATCAATACGTACACTTTTTAATTCCTTTTCTTCCTCGCGTTCGCGGGGTATTAGCCTGCTTTGTTATTGAAGAGCTTAGTAAGAGGAGAGTACGCTTGTCCGCTTTTCAAAGGTGTGCGGCGTTTGTAGCGTGTTCGGTTCCAATAAATCATTTATGTGGAAAGCAATTTCTGTTTTTAATGTTTCATCGTCGTTCATGATATCAATTGTACGCCCAATGCAAATCACAGAAATGCAATGATCCAGAACCAATTGTGATTTTTTTTTTAAAAGAAATAAACCAGCCATTTTGTGTTTATAATTTGTAAAGGTTAAACGTCCTCGTCAATACAATTTAGTATAATTTACATAGGGAGTGCCTCATCACTCCGTATCGTGGCTATTATAGGATAAGAGGGACACAACGTCTTAGCAACTAGACGGAGATATGTGATAGAAATCTTCCAGTTACAGAATCGAATTCATGTTGTTGGTTTTTTTTTTGGGGGGGTGGTTGTTTGTTTGTTTTTTGTTGTTGTTGTTTTTTGTTGTTGTTTTTATGTTTTGTTTTTGTGGTTTCTTTTTTGGCGTGCAAAGGCGATGGCCTTAATTCCCTTAGAATTATCTGGAACAAAGAAGTGTTTGCTTTTACTTCGGTAAATTTGATACTTCTTTATTTTTCTGTTTTTATAGTAGAGGGTTTTACGGCGCTCGCAACTGCATAAGGTCATATGACCGCCAAAATTTGATACTTCGTATCATTAGTATTTTGATCACTTTAAAACAGAAAAAAATCGACGAACAACAAGCTATGTGAGTTAAGATTAAGTATATTTTTATGCCTGCTAAAAATAAAATTTAGCTTCCACGTCTTCGGGCACCATTACGATCACAGCACTCGTCTGTTTTCTGTCACGAGTTGAAAGACATACGTACAACCCCACTGGGATCCCTATAATGATCCAGGATGTTGCACACTAGGTCAAGCAGATTGAATTGGGGGCGTGGGGTTTAATTTGCAAGGGGGGGGGGCTTAGACGCCGAAATCAACCCCCCCCGGGTTTCCAGGTTTGTTTGACTATCATCATCATCATCCGGTGCCTTGCCGACTAGCGTGGGCGATCATGGACCTCCACTTCACTCTGTCTTGCGTTGCAGCGATGATGTCTGTCGTTCTTGCTGTTCCCAGCCATATTATCAGCTTGTCCAGTATCTTTTCCCTTTGTCTGCCTCTGCCTTCCTTTCTCATCAACTTGCCTGTTGTTACAATATTCTCCAATGCTTTTTTTTCCGCATTGGGTGTCCAATGACATTTGCCTGTCGTTTTTGTATATTCGTCATAAGCTGTCATCTGCGATTTACTTCAACCAAGACTTCATCATTTGTTTTTCCAGCTGTTCTATAACACCTGTCTAACATAGTTTCTGAACAGGTCCAATCCTGCTGACACGACTTGTCGGACAAGTGTTCACTTCGCTTAAAGGTCGATGCTTACCCGGCCGTGGCTCGCCAACAAGTGTCCTGACAGACTTCCACAGGTGTTGTGCTGACTCACACGACGTTGCGATCACTTTATGCTCTAACATTTAAAACGTAAAACAAAGAAATTATTTTTAATAATATGATGAAAGAAGACAGAAAACATTCCACAGTGCTTTTTTCCCCTTTTTGTGATACTGAATCCAACTGACGACCTACAGATTGACCTTGGTTATTGTTTTATTAACCTCCCCCCCCCCAAAAAAAAAAAAAAATTAAAAAAACCTCCTCTGTGCTGTAGCAGCTGGGCGCTTTGATTTTGCATGCAGACGACTCGAGTTCGATTCGCTATTAGGGAGAAAAATTTTATCGAACATCTCAGTCTGTCTGCTCGGATGTTGTATCCCTCTCAGCCTGGGTTGGCCCTGACGGGCAGGGTCAGAAGCCTGCATCCTAAATGTTCTTCATTGTGCTGATAGAAGCCTAAAAAAACATACATTTTAAATTAAGAAAAAAAAAGAGTTGATCTGCAGTAGCCAATACATTTCCCATTGACCGCAAAGGATACCTTATACTTTTTATTGAAAAATAAGAACATATGATATTACGTCTCTCTTTTGATTAAAGAGACATCAATTATTAGTCAGAACACATTGCGTTGTCAATGTCTTGCTTCCCGCATTGTAAAGCACTCAAAGCGCTCAGAGACTATCCTTCAACCGGGACAGAGCACTATATAAATGTCATACATTACATGTAATAACATTTATCTCCTAGTTAGCAAACAGTTTCTTATTACTTTGATTTTGTTTTAAGATACTGATACAAAATGTTGATATTTTCCTACTCATTAAATGTACCTTTAGAAAATAAGAAAAACAGACAAAAAGCTGTTTTGTATGCGAGACACCTACGTAAGCGAGATTGCTGACTCGGGCGGTTTTCCGAGGAAGGGGATCGTTATTACTGTACCTGGAGACAGTCTCCCACGAGGAATAACTTTGAACGAAAGAATGAGATCGAAGGAGTGAATAATCATAGCTAGCCAATAGAATCCAACAGGGAGCAGCATTCTAGTCTGGCCCAACAACATGAGCTATTATTCACTTTACATGAATTACCCACATAAAAACACACACATGCACGCGCACACACCCACACGCGCGCGCGCCGCGCGCATATACACAAACACACACAAAGAGCACACACACACACACACACACACACACACACA
>NW_004797518.1:261689-262827 GCF_000002075.1 Aplysia californica | reverse complement strand
TTCTTCTTCTTCTTCTTCTTCTTCTTCTTCTTCTTCTTCTTCTTCTTCTTCTTGATGTCAAATCTGTAGCAGACATTTTCAATCATGGCACCCCACCCCTTCCTGTTGTTTGTCTTCCTGATCAGCTCTGTTCTTCTCATTGCGTTAGTTATCCCAAAGTTGGTCTAGGCATCGGGGGGTTCTCTGCCTTCCTCTCCTCTTCTTTGCTTTCTATCCTTCGACCCAACAGCAGCTTGTCTTTTCCATTTACCCTATGTATGTGACCAAAGAATCCCAATAGTCTCTTTCTGATGGTTCTGTTTTCGATCTTTCTCAGTCTGCCATTTGAAGCACTTTTTTCGTAAATTGTTTTCCCCTCTGTCCATCAGATTCTGAGTATTCTCCTTAAATAACCCGTTTTGGGGCATTCATTTTTTTTTTCTTTATGTCTTTATTTGAGTCTCGCTCTTTCGTACATTGAAAAGGATTAATCACAAGTACGCTTTCGGGTTTTTTATTGTGTTCACTCTTATTTTTCTGTTTGAGAGGACATGTTTCATCTTGTTGAAATTTTCTTTAGATATTGCAATCTTTTTTATCTCTGTGTCACTTATTGCATCTGGTATCATAGCTCGTCCAACTCAAAAACAACATATTTTATTACAGTAGTCATAAATGCATGTACGCAGTATCACTATATTAGCCAGGTATGTATTTATGCATGATCATTAGACAGCAGCCATACATGTATGTATGCATGCACGATCACCATTTAGCAACCACACATGTCTTTGTGCAGCATTACCTTGCAGCAGCCATGCATTTATTTATGCCCTCATCACCATGCATATCCCTCTTCAGATGGAAAGAGGGGGGGGGGGTATCACTACAGTTGCAGCAGTCTTCTAATGTACCTTAACCTGCACCATTAATAATTGATTTGTTGAGGCACCAGTAATATAATATGGTTAGATGTAGCACCACTTGTAGGTCCTACATCTTTTTTTTCCCTTTGTTGTTTTTCTATCTGTCTGTCTTACTCTCTCCCATCTATGTAATATGACAATCAGTCTGTCGATATGCTTCAGTGTGTGTATGTGTGTGTGTATGTGTGTGTGTGTGTGTGTGTGTGTGTGTGTGTGTGTGTGTGTGTGTGTGT
>NW_004797518.1:253196-254860 GCF_000002075.1 Aplysia californica | reverse complement strand
GGGCGAAAAAAATTGGTGGTCTCGTGTGCAAGTTGCGCACGTTAAAGAAGCCCTTGTGGTCCTAAAATCGGTAAGAGTAGGCGCCGGCAGCCACCTGAGCAACATTCAAAGTTAATTCCGACTAAACTGAAAATGCTCATTTGTGCGTCCTGCGTGCTCATATTATCATAATTATGACCTCATGCGTTTGCGAGCGTTAAAAAAAATTACTTTTACTTTTTCACCATTGCCAAATCACCCTGTGTAACAGAACGCGGTGGCAGTTATGGCTGGTCAGTCATCAATAAATTTAAATATTGACACAGGTTCACAGCAACACACTTTTGGATTATATTTTTCTTACGTAGGTGTTTATACGCCCCTATCGACACATATTAGATAATTTACAAGAAGTCTGTGATTGTGTGATATTTAAGACGTTTTTTGTTTTCTTTTCTTGAATTTAGAGTCCAGTTCATTTTATGGGTAATAACCTAGGCGATCATTTCAAAATGACCGCCTAGGTAATCACCTATCAAGATCTGACAGAACCTCTTTCTTCATTTTCTTCAAGGGCGAGATCAGAAGCGGACACCGACAATCACTGTTTGCCACTCATTTCTCTTATAGAAAGGATGTTCTTAAAAACCTGCTCATACTCATGCTGGCCATAAATTGTCAAGCTAGAGCTACATTTTTATTTTCCGTCACAGTAACAGTATTCACAGTATGATAGCAGTCCTTCGTCTTCTTTTTTTTTCCTTTGGCTAGGTCTGCACACAGAAAGTTTATGGGCGCTTCGCAGTGACGAAGCTAATGTAATCTTTCTTCACTATGCTGTACATTTTTTATTCTATCATTCAAACATAGGAAGTATGATCAGTTTCTGCATATGGCAGCATGGGCCGGAAATAATAAGATATCAGGATAAAGTAAAAACGGGTTCGAATATTACGGAAGGCATACAAAATCTTAACTTCTACATTCTCCTACTTCAATGAATTAATTATACATTATCGCATGCACTAGGAAAAAATTAATTCCATCTTTTTGGACAACCAACATCCCTTGTTCCCACAAATTGAAATAATAATACTAAGTAAAAGAGCTGTGCTTCTGCTGTGTAACAAAAAAAGATGCAGAAGGTCATGTGTTGATCATCATCCATCAAACTCACCATTTTAATCGTCTTGTAATATTAATCATTACTATTACCTTTAAAGAATGGGCTATCAGATTGCTACCAGATTACCATCAGAATACTGATTATGTATCTAACTTTAAAACTATCTACTGTAACTGTTTATTTATAGCATACCATGTGCGTGACTTTGGGTCTGTTTACGAGTGAATTCTTATATTACGTGTGTTTATGTAGGCCTGTAGATGTGTGTGTGTGTGTATGAGTGTGTGTGTGTGTGTGTGTGTGTGTGTGTGTGTGTGTGTGTGTGTGTGCGCGTACGTACGTGTGTGTATGTGTGTGTGTGTGTGTGTGTGTTTGTGTAGGTGTGCGCGCACGTACGTGCATGTGTACGTGTGAGTGTACGTATGACGTGTTTGAATGTGTGCTTGCGCGTAGGCCTGTGTATGTGTGTTTGTGTTTGTGTTTAGGAGTGTGTGTGTGTGTGTGTATTTGTGTGTGTGTGTATGTGTGAGTGTGTGTGTAAGAGAGAGAGAGAGAGAGA
>NW_004797518.1:249436-252323 GCF_000002075.1 Aplysia californica | reverse complement strand
GGGGGGGTCTTTTGAGGGGTTTCTTTTTTGTTTGTTTTTGATTTCCCTTTTTAAAAATTTACAACCGACCTTCTGCATTTCCTGTTTTACTCTCCTATTTTTGTTCGGTTTATAGAATTTGTATATTTTACATAGCTTTGTATGTCCACTCAAGTTAATCGAAGATTGCACACGACACGATAATTCACTCTTGTAATTGAGATACCCTTCACCAAAGAACAGTTCTCAAAAATGCCTACACTACAATATTTCTATCATCTATATCTGTACTATTCAATGTTTTTTATGACCAGCTCCCCCTTTAGCCACCTTTAAGAGATCAAAATTTTCGTTCCGCCCACCTAAATGCATTTAATTTTCAAGAGGGGCATTATATTATACTTGTCTTGACCCGGATGTTCCCCACGGCCCATCAAAGCTACCAAACCACCCACAAGTAGGCCATACCACCCAGGTTAGCAAGCACTGATCTATATCAATACACGTCTGGTACTATTTTTTATAAGTGCAAATTCTGTTCTTATAAAACCGTCCGTTTCCAAGACATAAAATAACGTTTTGTAATCACCGCCTCAGGCGACAATGGCTAAAGTCCGCGTAGATTTTTAGGACGTTTGATTTAGAGAGTAACTATTTTTATAGTAACTAGTAATAAAAGTACCCGTTATACGAACGGAATAACAATGAAAAATTATTAGGAAAGTTAAGAAGAGGAAAAAGACTGAAAACAGGATAGAAACAAAACACAAATATTTTACCTTGAATTTATCCATGTAGCACCCCCTCTTGACTACCTCTAGGGGTAAGATTTCTTCTCCCTCTTCGAAGGCGTGGCATTTTCTCATAAAGTTCTAGTTCAATTACTTTTTTTTTTTAAGAGTTAGGCCTACATGGCCATTGCTTGCTTCCTAGAAGAACCTAATCTAAATTCTAGATCTAGACTAGATCTCAAAGGATTATAAAGGCATAGGCCAATAATTGGAAGAAGGAGCCTTGGCCGCCCATAGATAGATCTAAGTTTAGAAATTCACATTTTTAACAACCGACAGGCGTCACAGATGGCCTAGATTTCTAGATCTATTCACAGTAAGAAAAATCCACTTTCAAGAATACTTTCATGATTCTTGATCTCGATCTTGATTCACCTACAGCCTAGTTCTAGACTCTAGATCTATTCACAGCAGGAAAAAATCCACGTTCAATACTTTCATCATTCATGATCTCGATCTAAGATTCTCATAGATCTAGCCTAGATCTAGATCTTAGAATCTATAATGCTCAGCAAGAAAAATCCACTTTTAATATTCAATAGATTATTGAAATATCACAAATCTATATTCTACTTTCATTTCGTGATTCTTCATGATCTCGATACATTAAGTAGGCCTACGGTAGGCTAAACTACTCTTTGCGTTTTCGACGACACCCTCCCTGTCACTCTCACCACCCTCCCTCTGTTAGTGCTTTCTGGCCTCCTCTATCTCTCTCTCTCTCTCTCTCTCTCTCTCTCTCTCTCTCTCTCTCTCTCTCTCCCCCGTCTCTCTTTCCCAAGGTAGGGTAACAAACAAAACAGTCACCACTTTGTAACATGTAATACTACTTGATTCTTCTTCTTCTTCTTTTTCTTCTTGTTCTCCCCCTCCTCCTCCTCTAATTCCTCCTCTAATTCCTCCTGCTCCTCTAATTCCTCCTCTAATTCCTCCTGCTCCTCCTCCTCCTCTTTCTTCTTTTTCTTCTTCTTCTTCTTCTTCTTCTTCTTCTTCTTCTTCTCCTCCTCCTCCTCCTCCTAAAGGCGTGAGATCGAAACCGGAAATTCCCGAAAACTACTTTATGTACAACTGAACACAAAATACCCTTTGACTCTCTGCTTTGGCGCAGTCGGCACTCCGCAGTGAATATACAATGTCGAAGCAAATGATGGCGATCGCTATAAAAGGACTGAATTTAAATAAAACTGGGCTTTCTTTTGATCTTAATGAAAATACAATAGTGCAACACTACGTTTCAAGTTATGGATACTGGCAAAGTTTCATATTTTTTCATTCGGTAATTTTTGAGAATACACTTTTCACAACATTTGGCCTTAGCTCCATTAGTAGTAAGATATCTTTGACTTCATCGCTGGACTTTGATAGTTTTCTTTCTTTTTTAAAAATTATTATTTCGTTTACCACTAGTGCCTTTCTTCATTTCTATCATTTGTGACATTAAAGAACCCAAATGCAACCGCCATGTTTTCAGACCTGATCACGTATTGATTATAACAATAAACGCCACTCTTCCAAGACAGAAAACTCAAAGCTTTGAGCAGGGGTCCCACACTTGCAGTCCACGAGCCAATTGGGTCCTGTAGTCCAATATTTTGTTACTCCTACTTGATATCAAAATGTAGTGTCAGTGCAGCCTAAGCTTGGTCAGCTTTTTCGGGATATCTCCTTCCTAGATCTTTTCAGAATGCTCAAACGAACCATTAAAAAGTATTTTAAATACATTTCTGTGTGAAAAAGCTTTTCTCCATCGTAAGCTTTAATATGTCAAAGTTCAGAACAGGGGGCTCTCGTGGCCTAGAGGTTAAGGTGTTGGCCTCTCAGTCAAAGGTCCCGGGCTCGAATCCGGGTAGCGACCGAAACATTTTCTTCTCTAAAATTGTCTCCTTTCACCTCCTTTCCTGCTCTCTAGCAATGTTATGTTGTCTGCTTTCATTTCCACTTTCTGCCCCCACCTCCTCACCTCCTTTGCCCTCTCCTCTGGGCACCTGGCTCTTTCTGCAGCCTTTCTACTGCTACTCCTTGGCTCCTCCTTACTGATGTCTTTCTGCCACACCCCTGATCTTCTGGTAGGAAAGATCTACACCTAGCCTTCTCGGACAAGGGCGAAAAATCTCGGA
>NW_004797518.1:225003-247306 GCF_000002075.1 Aplysia californica | reverse complement strand
CAAAATTTCCTACCAACTGAAAATATTCGGAGTGTCCCGCGCGCTCATATGACCTATGCAGTTGCGAGCGCCGTAAAACACTTTACAAAAACAAAACAAACAAAAAAAACAAAACGCCAGCATTTTGCAAGTACTGCTTGAAGGCAAGATGTGAGGCATGAGGGTTAGGGGTGGACAAGAAGCCACGAGAACGGACAACACCGAGACATGGACTTGCCTGAGTATGCTTACTGCTTACTGATCACATAATCCACGAGGATCGTAGGTGCGCTGAATGATACAGAGTCTCGTCAGGTGCCTACACTTTTCACGATTAAAAAAAATAATAATTATGCGAGCGCCTGAGTTTGGGCGAAGGATTTCTCTATCCACTGCGCAATGCTGTCGGTCCACCTCTTCATTTGCCTTCCTCTTCTTCTCCTTCCCAGCACGATTTCCTGAAGAACGGTCCTGAATAGGCCCCACAATCTTGCCTGAGTATGGCAGAATGTAACACGGCAGCTGGCACCCGTGAACACTGGCGGGTCAATATACGTTAACCTCTGAGCCAGAGATGACACCGCTGGGTATCCAGGTAGGTTTATCTGGAAACCCTCAGAATTTGATACGGCGGTTGTGGAATTATGCTGTTTAGACATACACGTACATGTATGTTGTCTTCCATGCCCTCTTCCTTTATTTATATTGCCTTCTTTCCTACTACGATTGAGCCCAGTGCCCTGCCTTAGAAATGGAAGCCCCATCAGCCCACTTGGCATAATGCTGCACTATGGGGTGGACGGGAAATTCTAAATGTGTTTCTTTTAGGGAGTTTTCCGAGCACTCCACTCATTTGTCATGATCCTATCAGATATGGACGTTACATTCGGAGATCTCGTCTCTTGAATAACCTTTCAGTGTTGGAAGGAGAATTTAACTTATACAGTGACGAATGCCTACAAATGGCCTTTAATCTCTCTTGAGGGCGTGCTCTTTTTAATCTTTTTTAAATAGATGTTTTTACTCCCCTATCGACACAATTTATATTATTTAGTTTGAGGGGCGGGCTTCTGATTCTGCCTGTTCGGATTAGGACAAACTCGGGCTGAGACGAATACAGCATGCCAGCAGAAAAACCAAGGTACTTGATAATGTTCTTCCCACTTGGGAATCGAGCTTGGATCTCCTGCGTGAAACAGGAAGGCGCCTCAGCACGACACCACAGACGCCGATCTGACGCGACATGGCCGGTCTATTTATTACAGTGTATCAAGTCAGGTTCCAGGGACACAGACGGAGACTTGGTGTGTCTCGTAGTCCTTATATCATTATTTCTCTGCGCCTCCCTAGTGTTCGGAGAGCTACACGAAAATGCAATACTCGCTGGAAACTGAACAATATTTTAGAGATTTATTTTTCATGTAGTATTTTTTAAGCAATGTTATAACGTCGATATTTTTAAAAAAGCTATTCCTAGTACTCTAGAGCAAAAGCAATACAAACGAAGTGAGTTTACGTACTAATTCGTACATGACGTAGATCTATTGTAGTATAATAATAGTTGTGATATCCTCCTGCCACTTGCTGGAAGGAACTACAATACCAGTAAGCCTGTCTACCTCACTATCTGTCCGCCACCATCTATCTATCTATCTATCTATCTATCTATCTATCTATCTATCTATCTATCTATCTATCTATCTATCTATCAACCACATTCTTCCCCCCTCTCTCTCTCTCTCTCTCTCTCTCTCTCTCTCAATATCTACCTTTGCTGTGCTATCCATCACCTCAACTTTCCCTCAGATACTCTGTGCTATCCATCACCTCAACTTTCCCTCAGATACTCTGTCCTCAGTGTCGTGAGTGGATTAATTTTTTTCTCCTGTTTTCACAATATCAATTAATCAGATTCCTGCATCTCCCCACATGCGTATACTAAACCGGGAGGTTCCCAAGCTGTGCTGTATTCACCGCCTGCCTGTCGTGCACACCGAGATTAGCGCGCGTGTCGCTGCGTGAGACTTCTGCTCAGAGCTGCAGACGACCAGAGTGAGCTGCTGTCTGTGGCGTCCTGTCATTCATTGATAGCCACGGCTCCATATTATACGTCGAGGCGTCATGGGATATATGGAATCCATCCGACGATGACGACGTCCAAGATTAATTAGTTCTTTTTTTAGCGCTACAACTCCATATTGGCTGCGCACAACTAAATGTGTGGCACCGTGGTGAAATCAGACGCTCGTCAAAATGACGAAATTGGAGCAGATACCGACATTTTTTTTCTTCCTTATTGTTTTAGCTGAATCTTTTATTTTGAACGAGATGCTTTTATGTCCATTTAAAAACACATTTTGAGTGAATTTTACTGAGAACCGCCGATCAAAGGCATAAAACATGTAAATGTGCAGTTTCCAAAAACACTACAGTTTTAAAAGTCACAAAAATTTCGCAGCCATTTTCTCGTTATTTTTACCTCTGAGATCAGGCAAATCCGTACCTCGTTCAGCTGCCAATATCTTAACTTCTATAAATGATAGATAGGTATTATTCTTATCAAAAGCAAAGTCTATTGAAAAGGCTTTAAGATTATACCAATAACTTCAAATGCCCAAAAACTGACATGCGCCTGATTCCATCACGTCATGACACAAATATCGTCGGATGAGACTGAAAGCCAGAGTTATTCGGTTCTCATGTGATTTTGGCCAACATGCCCAAAATACCTAAATTGACATTCAGTAGAACCTTTCCTAACGGCCACCAGGCCAAGACAAAACTACCTATACAAACGACCGCGTTTTGTCACCTCACCCTTTCCCTTGAGTTTTTATAATATATATATATATATATATATATATATATATATATATATATATATATATATATATATATATACTATAATGGCAATGTCCTAGACATCCACCTATCTAAGACGACCATTTTCTCCTCAACCATGGGTGGCCGTCTTGGATAATTTTGACCTGTCGCCATTGTGTCTTTAAGCATTAGACCAACACATCCAAAAGTGTTCTCACAGACTTCAGCGGCAATTTGTGATGTGTCCTCTTTCCTGTAACTCGGACTCCTGTTCTCAAAACTATTGGCCTATATTATACTTCTACTTTTAATGTGAATGACTTTCTTGGTCCAATGGGGAAAGAAGGGAATGGTATGGATATAATTATTCCCAAAAAGAACCCGCGAGCAAGATTCCCAGCTGTTCTTCTCCCAAATTAGATCCCTCGAAAGTTGGTTTTAAAAACCTATAAACAAAAACTGCCGCCAGAGCGCCAGTGTATATATGTGGCTGCACTTTCCATAGGAGGCTGCACACTACATCGATCCGGCGGGTTGACTCTATCTTGTTCTTCTGTTTCTGGTTTAGTGTTTAGCATCTGCGATAATGCCTTGAGCAATATCTTGTGTGTTTTGGGTAGTTTTTTAAAAATCAGTTTAGTGGTCAGAAAGGATGAGGGAGTGAGAAGCGCACAAGTTATGTCTTTCTATCTGTTTGTCAAAATCTGCGCGTCCAGAGAGAGAGAGCGACAAAAAGGGAGATGTGTGTGTATGTGTGAGAGAGAGAGAGAGGAGGGCAGAGAGAGGGAAGAGAGAGAGAGAGAGAGAGAGAGAGAGAGAGAGAGAGAGAGAGAGCGAGAGAGAGAGAGAGAAAGAGAGAGAGAGAGAAAGGGGAAGAGAGTTTGTGTGTATGTGCATGTGTGTGTGTGTGAGAGAGAGAGAGAGAGAGAGAGAGAGAGGGGGGGAGAAAAAGAGAAAGAGAGAGTGAGCGAGAGGGCAAGAGAGATAGAGAGAGAGGGAGAGAGAGAGAGAGAGAGAGAGAGAGAGAGAGAGAGAGAGAGAGAATGAGAGAGAGAGAATGGGGACAGGAGGAAACAGAAAGAGGAATAGACAGTGAGAGGGTGGGGGTGAAGAAGAGAGAGAGTGGGAGAAAGAGTGTGTGAGTGAGAGAGAACAAGAAGGTGAGATAAAGAGGGAGAGACTGAGAGAGAGAGAGAGAGAGAGAGAGAGAGAGAGAGAGAGAGAGAGAGAGAGAGAGAGAGAGAGAAGGGGGTAGGATAGAGAGAAAGAGAGATATATATACGAGAGTGAAATAGTTAAAAGTAGATATCTGACCTTCAAAATAACTTCACAACCTACATACTGAGAGCGCAGACACCACCTAATGGACAGTTAATAAATCATTAGAAGGACGTGAAAGACCTGTTCAACCACTGGGAGGTGGTCAGTCCTCTACCGTTTCTGGAACTTTGGAGCACGCAAGCGCACAGCGGTAGGATAGCAGGTTCCTATTTAAAATTCAGCTCGTTTCGATACGAGATCTGAAGCACATTCTCAGGGGATATACATTAACAGGGGATGGGCAGATGACGCTGAGATAAAACTGCAGTAGTATAGCTCTGCAGCCATGGCCTTGTTCGATTTACAAATTAAGCATACTCTGTTTGTCTGTCTGTCTGTGTGTCTGTCTGTGTGTCTGTCTGTGGGTCTGTCTGTGTGTCTGTCTGACTGCCTGTCTCTCTCTCTCTCTCTCTCTCTCTCTCTCTCTTCGTAATCTCTAGTAATAATAATTTTTATAAAAGTCGTTTTCTATACCACTCTATGTATGCTGTGGTCAATACTAATTTACTATACTGTCTCATGGGTTTTTTGGTCGCCTTTGTCATCCTTATCCACCCTAATTGACTTACTAGTTTCCTACAAACCTCGCCTGGACGCATGAAACGCTCCAATGCTTTCCTCTCTTTCATATATATAACAGCGCAACGAAGGACTTTTCATCAGTGGTAGAACTAATCAATTTTTGTTTGATGAAACAGCTCGACGTTCTCATTACCGTTCTCAGCGTAGAGAGTTTTTCTCCTTCAAGTAGGGCGACCCGACCAGATCTGAATGAAACAGGCATCGGTGGTCGTGGTGCGCTTAAAAAAAAAAATTTAGTGGAGGTTTTACTGCATACAGTCATAAGAGCGCCAAGGGGTGGATGTCAACAAACGGGGAATCAGGCTTAATTACTCTGCTCACCTTTCTAACCTCAACAGCATAAAGTCTGCTTCGACTATCAAGACCCCCCGGAAATAGCAGTTCACAAGAGGGTGACAAACATACAAAAAAAGGTAGAGGAAACAATAACGATAGTATTAGGAGTAGGAAAGAAATAAGCAGCAGTTCCCCCTATGTTGTTCCGCACTCTTTTTTATGTTCGGCTGTTCTCTGAAAACAATATTATATTGGTGTGTGGTTAGAGGGCATCACTGGTAGTGGTAGGTCCTACTTCTTTACTTCCCCTTTGTTGTTTCTGTCTGTCTGCCTGTCTTACTTGTTTTCCAGCATTAAATGACCAGTCTTGTGTCGATGTGCTTCCCTTTTCTCAAACTCAAACAAGCAAAATCTGTTTTTTAATTTTAGTAGAGGTTTTACTGCGCTCGCAACTGCATAAGGTCATATGAGCGCCAGAAGATTAGAGGTGTTACAAGAGAGTAACAAACATAAAAAAGAAGACGGGGAGATAAGGATGATGGGAAAGAAGAAGCAAACCACACCAGAGCACCCGCGAACCACCAACGCAAAATCTGCATTTTTTATTACCCTGACCTTTTACTGTATGCTGTCACCAATCTGTTAAAGTTTCTAATAGAAGCTGTATCTACTTGGTCTACATTAAACATGTATCTCTTTTGTCTTCAACAGGCGCCAACAGATAACATGAACACGGAAAACTGGAAATCTCGGATAGTTTGTAAAGTTTGCTGTTTCCCGACTGATACCTCTTCAATTTTTCGTTAAATTCGTTCGCCCGCATTGTGGATTTGTCCACCGTAAAATTTGATCGTCCTTGAGGTATTTAAATTATTCGTGCCCGACTGTATGGAGAGCAAGATGTTCAATGACCTTATGGCGATTCATGTGTCATGGGAAGTGTGCTTGTTCCGTACTGTTTTGTTTAGTAACCGCCCCATGTTGACTTCTTTAATTTTCTTTCCGGCCATGAAATTCTCAAGTAGGCTATCCTGAGAAAACCACAAAGAGTTCCCAAAAGCCATAATGAACTAAGAAAAACTTTCCTTATGTGTCTTTTCTCATTAAGATTTAGAGGTTTCGTTAATCTAATTTGTTTGTTTAACTGAGTAAAGGGAGCACATCGACGACACAAGAGTGATCCTTGAGTAAGACAGGCAGAAACAACAGAGAGAAAGTAAAGAAGTAGGACCTACCTCCAAGTACCACTGGCGCCTTTCAACCACCCGCGCATACAATGCAAGAGAATCAGGCTACAAAAGCAGGGGTAGACAACGGAAAACTTGTCTGGATGTGGTCGATCTTCCAGCGGAACATCTACAATAGAAGTCACCCCACCTAGACCCTGACCGAAAATTGCACTTCCCTTTTTGCTTTTTGTTTTTGTTTTGTTTTTTAATGCAATGTAGGACTAGGTGTTTTAACACCAACATCAATTTAAATCATTTGTTGAGTAGGTAGGCTTCCGACCATGCCTGTCAGGGCCAATCGGGTCTGAGGATATCCCAGCAGAAAGAGTGAAATACTCGATGAAAATGTTTAAACCTACTGAAAGAATAGAATTCAGGTCTCCTGCGTGCGAGAGCAAAGCACATTATCTCTACGCCACAAAAGACGGTGCACCTTCCTTCAACATCTAATGATACAAACGGAAGAAAAAAGTAAAGTATGTAAGCCTATTCTTCTGTAGGGGTTCCGTGTTCTACACTCCCATATGAGACCACTTCAGTCACCATCCAGACATAATCTAGCATCTGCGTTTGTCGCGGTCGTGACCCGCAAATCGCGGTCGCGATTTTTGGCATTTTTTCCAAAAAAACAAAAAACAAACCCACTGCTATGGAACAAAAATATATTTTTTAAAGAAAAGAAAGAAAGTTTATTTTCACTTCAGCTTCACTTCGTCTCTTTCTCACTTGTTGACACCACGTTGATTTGTTATTTTATACTTGAAGAATATAAGTTAAAGTACATTACATACTATTTCTATTGCTGTTTCTCTTTTATTTTTCCTTCCTTTTTGTGTTTTAATTTGTTGGCGTGTTAATTTTTTGAAATTGTTATTGATCTGATGTGTTGTTTTACTATTTTTTGTTTTTATATAGCGTAATGTCATTTAATTTGATGTTGTTCCTAACTTTTTATATATATATATATATATATATATATGTGTGTGTGTGTGTGTGTGTGTGTGTGTGTGTGTGTTATGTTAGAGCGCGTCTCCACCGAAACCGCACACTGACATTCCGTTTGATTTCATAATTTACATTATAATATCTTGTAGGCCTTCTTTTTTTTGAATTACAAACGTTTAGGGTTAAAACGGCCAATTTTCGGATAGGTGGACACACGCACTTATTTGATAATTTCAGTGGTTGTGTATGTGCTGTTCTAATTTTGATTTGATTCTGTTGTGAGACCTTTATTTTTCACGTTTTTACACTCTGTGTGGCTACAAATGATATTCTGGATTCTGCACAAGAAATTGTGGTGCCATGGATTAAGTTACCTATCTCAACAAATTGCTATATACGTCGTCACAGAGAGATGAAAGCTTGAAAATTAATGGTAACTTTTACGGCAACTTTTGCCATTTTTGTGGCAACTTTTGGACCAAAAAATTGCAACAATTTTCAAACGCAGATGCTAGCATAATATAGACCAATGTATGCCTGTGCACTAACAACTGCAGCCTTCAACTCGTGAAATGTGAAACGGCACAGGCTTATAACCCCTCAACACTATCAGTATTCAGGACCTCCGAGTTTACGTCCATCTCCAAAAAGACCAAGCCAAATAGGAAATTCGCATCAAGAGCTTTTTCAAACAACACAATATTGGACCGAGCTGAGGCTCAAACCCCAAGACCCGCAACCTCATGATTCCAAGTCCGGCAGCCTAACCATTAGGTTACCAATACCTCTTCAACTTGTAGAAATTGCTAAAATTAAATATACTACTGCGCATGATAAACACTTACACTACCAAGATCAGACACACACACACAAAACAATATGTTCAACTTATCTGCATAAATCTTTATTTTTTTTTTGTACAAAGGACAATGGGTTAAAACGAATCCCTGCTGTATTCCCCCACATAAAATACAATGTCCAGTCAGGAGTGTCCGCTCAACAAACAATCCAGTGACAGCAGAGAGCAAATTACTCGTACAATCTCACAACTTCAAAAACACCAAAACACAAACAGAATTTAGAGAAAAAAATCTATTTGTTTACGACTGCAAAATCTGTAAATAAGTAAGACCGTCCATACCAAAAATACAGAGACCGTCCTATCATTGATTGCACACCTGGTCGATGGTGAAATGGTAGAGGATTAACGTCCCTATCAACACTATTAAGTTATTTAAGAGGCAGGACCTCCGAGTTAAACGTCCACCTCCGAAAGGACCGCACCTGATCCATTCCTACGAGAGCTAAACAGAAGCATGTCTGTCTACAGACCTTGCTCACACTGTAATGGCCACTATTCCTATTATTTTACCAAATTAGTGCTCTTTATTAAATATAGCAACTCATTCACTCAAGATATATATATATACATATACATATATATGTATGTACAGTCGAGCACAGATAACAAACACACAGGGGATTGACAAATGTGTTCGAAATATCCATAACTCAGGTAAACAGATACCAAGTGAAATATTAAAGAGATATCAGTTGGAAAATGGCAAATTGTACAAGCTATAAATGATTTCAAGTTTTCCGAGTTCCTGTTATCTGTGCCCGACTGTATGTGTATATATAAATAAACATGATTAATAAAAAAAAATATGATTACAGAACATTTGATTTTCTAGTACACTCTACGATAAATAAACAGTTGACAAAAGTTACATGTTTACATATATGGTAAGACCTGACTAGCTAGTATTATGGGACTACTAGATTTTCCCTTTTACTTTTTATGCAAACAGATTAAACCGAGATATATGATATACAATATATGGTGGGAGCTCCATTCCTATCAAAGCCTCCACATATCCTTTTAAATGGCCGCTTTTAAGGACAAGCGGGCTGTACCAGGTTTCGGGGTATCCAGAAATCTTGACCTACACCAAAAGTGGGCATTGCCCTACCTATAACTTTGAGTATAACGGACGTTCGGTTCCATTGGTATATATATTTGTTTGGTTATGGAGTAAACTCTCCTACTTTTTTAAAGAAACTGAACAAGGGGCAAAAACTTTAACGTTGATTTTCTCAAAACAGCATTTTCGGGATAGCCCCCTTGTGCTTAAAAGCGACTAAATAAATTTGAACCTGCTTACATCTCCCACAAATATTTTTCATTCTTTCATTTGCTCTCTAAACTAAGGATACTCTATGGTCTACTAACCCCCCAGCTGTGAAGATCCTCATTATAATAATAATTGCATTTATATAGCGCATATCCACGCTCCACATCATCTTCTTTGCGCTTAACAATTATTACTACCTCAGCAGACCCTACAACACGCGGAAACATTTTTAGCTTCCAGGGAAGCATACAGTGCAAGCTGCGGATTTCACATGCTCAAACACTAACATTACTAACAAACTGACAAGATCTTTCAGTCTATAGCCGGGTACCCATTTCCACCTGGGTGTCGTGAGGAAAATTTGTGTAAAGTGCCTTTCCCATGGACACAACGTCCCGTCCCCAACGGGATTCAAACCCATGACTTTACGGTTGCATGTTGGGGAGCCTAACCACTAGGCCACCAAAGCCACAGTGTATCAGCACTTGTAGGCGGTTCACTGTCTATTCTTACTCACCACACACTTTTCAACTCAAGATATGTTATACTAACTGTGCTCGCTCATATGACCGTAAGCAGTTGCGAACGCCGTAAAACACTTACAAAAACAAAATACTTACTATCTAAACAAAAGGTAATGATGTCACTGCTAGTTTTGAAGATAAACAGGATATAATACTGGCTTTAGTAGTCGTAAATTTAATAAAGAGGAGTATTAAGATGATGACAGATATTGATATCAGACAAAGAAGATGAGCGCAGTCCTATGGAACAGAGCTTATAGATTTAGTCATAACATGCGACAAAAATATCATTAGTTCTTTCCACACCCCATAACAACAGCTTCACAGAACCACATTTTGAAAGAAGTCACCTAATCAGAAATTCCAGATCGGAGCATGTTTTTACATCCTATTTTATTATGACGATGTCTTCTCATTTGTGGCCCAATTATAAGCAAGAACAGGTTTTAAAAACAAAACAAAAATCTCTCTTCTGGCAACAGACAAGGAGGTCAGGGAAGTGGAGCGAGCATCAGCAGAAAGACTAATAACAACCTCTGCAATAGCACAAATCTTATAATCCTGCTTTCCCTACAAAATATTTTCCACAATCAGCATTACATATGTCGTCAATTTATAACAAAACACACCTGATTACTATAGACTCAAAGGGAAACAAGATTTTTTTTTAAACTGAAAGGTACATGAATAAAGGCAGGCTTTCAAAAAAAAAAGAGAAAAAAAAGAAAACTGTTTTTAAATAAGGAAATACATCCAGAGACATCTGTAGCCAACATGGCTGGGTGTCCACAGGACAGAAAAGGGCGACCAGCAATTCTGAAATACTTTACTTGTTCTTTTCTCACATAATCAGTGGAAAGACCCTCGAAGATATTTAGGAGAAAGCAACGGAGCATCAATGGACATGTCCGGAATGCAGGGATGTTGCTTCCTGAAACAATGAAAAATCTTTTCTCACAATAAATTTTTCTCTAACCGTAATGCTCCTCTCGCTAGCCTTTCCTTGCAGTAGCTGATTCCATTTGTATAAATTATAGCTTCTATATGTGCAGCGGGAAATTCAGAAAGTATGATTGTACAAAAACTGTACATTAGTAACAGAAATTGCCCAAGACCAAAACACATTAAAAGTTGCTTGATTTTTCTCCGGTCAAGTACATCTCCCATTCAGCTGAAAGTTGGTAGGGAAGACTGTTTTTTGTCAGTAAAGTTTCTTGCTTCTTTTAAAAATTGTATTTCTCCACAATTATGCAGATATTCCTCACACTCTTTTTATAAAAGTAACACCTTAGAAAAATTACTCTAAAAAATTAATTTTTTAAACTCTACTTAACTAATAGAATTTGCAGTTACTCTAAATCTACTCCTACTGCTTTTTCAACCATAAATCCATCAGCTCTGCCTTTAAGTTTATATCAAACAACATTCAGCTCTGAATCCAGGAACAGAACTTGTCAAATACTTCAAAATGACCATATAAAAAAAAGAAATAAAAATCTATCACAATCCAAAGCATAGGAAAGAAATATAACGCTTCTCTTCACACTCAACATAAGTCAACAGAGTTTTGTCATTCTAATGAAGCTAACTAGCAACAAGGGAAGTAGGACTACAAACTCATAGGTTGAAAAAGAAAACAGAGCGGAAATTCTTAAATGATAACAACACAAAATACAACATTAGAGAATTGGGCAAGAATGTCAACTGCTTCATAAGAAAAACTCAACTGGTCATGTTACATCTGATGGCGAGAGAAGATGTTGGTAATCAATAATCTACAGCATTCATCACCATAAACTATACACAAAGTTGAAGTAAAATGACAATGAAAAGACTGTTAGGTTTATTGCATAGGATCCTAGATTAAGTCAAATGATGTGGAATCTTATGACTGCTTAAAAAGTGAAGGAAAGAAAGAAGAAAATATCAAAAGACAGTTTCAGAAATAAACTGCAGTGAAAGATTCTCAGAATACGAAGAGAAAAAGACAGATTAAAGACCATTTAGAAAACAAAACAAAACCAAAACCAGTGACAGTAAATGACTTCAGTGTACGGCTAAAGATATCAGATGAGTCAACCCCCATGATCATCATCTGAGATCCCATACACTAAAACAATAATGCCAACAAAGCCACCAAAGAGAGCAGTGAAATTTTCAACAGCCATCTCTCCCTGCAGCTCAAAATTCACCATATAGTAATCAATTCATCAGCATTGTTCACTTTAGCAAAGATAAGCATAGAGAAGAGAGTCCTTGTATTGACATCAGATTATGTAATTAAAAGCAGCAAGCAGGGGCCCGTACTTAAACTCTTCTGTCCATGACTTTTTTACATTGTTACAAGAAGGCAATGAATGTAGTACTCTTGAAAGGAAGAAGAGAAAAATACAAAATAATAAAGATTGCAGATAAGGACAAATGCAGCTCTGCATCTTTAAGAATAATAATTACATTGTACATACAGGTAACAAAAGCTCATTTATAAATGAAACAATTTTTCCCCAGACGTCCTCACATTATCACATTGAAGCCAACATTTCCAGACTTTCATGCCAGTTAAAAGCCTCTTCAATAATAATTACACACTTTCACATGTATAAATCAAAACACCACTTTATTAACTTTCATTAATGACAAATGATTTGCAGGAGTGGACATGTTACCAGACTGAATAAAGATTAACAAAATTCATTCCACAAATTGGTATATCATATGGGCATGTCAGTTAAACGAAAACGTTAAAATATAATGCTACAAGTCCTGACTTTGTATACGCCCTACTCAATAACAGCAACACAGAAGCATTCAGCACATATAATCAAAAATATTAAAAACAGCAAGGTTAATATCCCGTGAAAAAGTAAGATATATTTAATATACTATGCAACCTGTCCCAATATCATGTCCAAACATCCAAGTTAAAAAACATAGTGGCAATCTCTTTTCATATCATAAGGTTTATACCAAAGGTGGTACAAGTGTAATTTGTTCCTCTCGTCCAGCAGGAAAGATGGAGATGAAACATCTCTCTGTGCTGACCCACACAGCACTTAATCCTAATATTATTAAAGTGCTATTAAAAGCACTTTGTTAAAATACAGCTATACGAGGGTTGGGTTAAACAAAAACACTATATCAATCCAAAAAGTATTTCTTGATGGTTGCAAAAACTTCACTAAACAACATTTCAATATTGTTAAGAGACAATCAAAGACAGTTTAACCTAACATTCTATAAGACAAACAAAGTAAACTTTTAAAAGACATAGCATGCTCAATTTACAGACAGAGAGAATACTACCTTTCATTTTGATCTAGAAACTGCTTTGAACATTCTGTAACCAAGTTTATCTGTGTGAGGAAGCAGTGAGCACGCAAGATGCACAATGATAGAAAAAAAAAACATTTCGAACAGGCCAGAGGCACCTGCCTTAATAGTGACAATGGGCCAATGCAGCCTTCGTGTTCAGTGGAACGAACAAAACAACTGGAAAATCCACCGGGCTGCTTCAGCAACAAGTTGAGAACTGTAAATTCTGACACACAAGTCAACTCTGACACACTGTTCATATAATCCAAAAAGTCAGCTCTCTTGAAATTGAACAGAATAGGGCAAGCTCATGACGAAAAACAAAACTTCAAGCTGTTGCAAACTTTTTAAGTACTTTGCTATTTGTTTCGAACATCACAATTGAGTGACAGATATTCCGTTTTAGTCAACTGTTTAGTTTTTGTTAAGCTATTTATAATAAACATGATCTACCAAAAAGAAGCACATATCAGAGAAGAAGGAAAAAAAACAGTGACCCAGAGTTAATGTGCGCGAGGAACCATTACGACTTATCTGACAGAAGTCACAGCAGTCATTCAAACTGCTGTTGTGAAGAGCGCGTACATCAAAAACGCATGATCATGCATAGTAGTTTGGGGAGATCAAAAGGTCAGTTAAAGTGACCAGCTGGTCATCGGTGAACATCCTCTTGTGGTCGTGCCAGTTGTCATGATGCGTACGCCGGAAGTTGGACAAGGTCTTTGTCACTGTTGTCTGAGGAAAAAGGTTAAAGTAAACAACATGTCAAGCAATAATTCCTTGCAGCGTAAATGTTGACAGTGGCTCAAAATAATAGTCACTCGGAATAATACAGTGACTCAGAAAATATTACAGGCACAGGCAGAAGCTGTCCTGTTATTTCACATTTTCAGAGATTGCCATCTCCCACCTCTTACATACAGATGTACACTTCATCATTATCATTGCCTTTTTCACCCTGCACCACAGTGTAGGCCACTTTCCACCTTTCTCTATCCTGGGCTAGTCTCTTGAAGTTATTCCAGGTAGATTTACTCATACATCAAACTTAAGTATGAAGAGGTGGGCAGAGAACTTACTGATAGACAAGTCCAGTTAGACTAAGCTCCATCATGACACTGACACCCAGGTTTGATTCCAATACTGAGCACTCTATGCATTTAAGGAAAGGTACTATACCTTAGCACTCTCCACCTGATTCTATTTTAGATATAGAGATCTCTCTCTCTCTCTCGCTCTCTCTCTCTCACCATCTCTCCCACTTCCTCTCGCCTTCTCTGTCTTTCTCTTTATCTATCCAGCTCTTATCTATTTTTCTTTCACTTTATCCATTTTTCTCTCTTTATCTATCTGAGAACGTTTTATGGTATAACCACAACTTCAGCATCACAAAGGTTTGCATTACACTTACACTGTGGTCATATTTTTTGGAGGCAGCTATTAAGACATTCAAAAACTTGAAAGTCTCAAATATGGTTCTTTGTATGGCATCATAACGTGATCAATCTAAAAAATGATATGCTCAATAATAAAAACGTTCTTTACAAACGTGACATGCCATTATCCTGCGTCTGTGCCCAGATGCATATCTTATCAGCAACCGATTACGTCGGACGTGCCGGGCAGGCCGCCAGGGTCACTCAGTGTGTACTGTTGGTGTACAGCGCGCGCACCGGGAAACGTGTGTTTTCGCCATGAATACCGCGGGAGTGTGTTAACCCATGATGAAAATAGCGCTCTATCCTTCATAGCTTTCTATTTATAAAGTTTTACAAACACATGAATAACCCCCTAGCCTCTCACAAGCTGATAAGACATTACGAGTAGTTTCGCCCATTCGAATAACCTTTCTGGACGCTCTTATTGTTATGAATGACCTGAGGTTCGAAAGATTTAGGTCAATTTCCGAATGTTTTACACTCAAATTGTTCTTTGTACCTGCACAATGGTATTCAAAACTATCAAACAAGCTTATTTTTTTATCAGGTAATATCATTTCATACAAAATCAAGCTCATATGAAATATTTTGTATAGAAAAATGGAAGTCTTGTTTCCTGTTTATCCTTTCGAGCTCCTCATGTGTAAGTGGGTCAATTTCTTCTATAATTTCATTGGACGAACATCTAGAGCTACCAACTTGACATGTTTTGAATGAGACGTATGCCTCGATTACGAACCAACGCAGGCGGTTCTAGAAGAAAGCCACAAACGCACACAAACTCAAACAGACTGACGCACACACACCTGACCTGCGTGAATGGGGATCCGACTCGAGACCCGAATGACACATAAGAGGATGCGCGCTGCGCGTGCGCTGAGCCAGGAGCTACACTGATTCGGGACCAGAACGTAGGCGAGGTGCCGAAATAGGCTTATCGGGCTACATAAACCGGCTCCCGCAGGATGAGGGTTAAATACACAAGCCGTAACAGGCTGACTCACCCCTATAGGCTGTGGGTCGTTGACGTGCACGCTGAGGTCCACCAAGACCTGCGGTATGAACTCCGGCACATCGTACGGGTAGGCCTGCACACAGGCGCTCAGACCCAGCACTCCCGCATGTCGCTGCACCAGCCGCTGCAAAGACACGGGCTCCTGCATGGCCTGGCTACGCCTCACTTTCTTCACCTTGGTGGAACGGAGGCGCTCAAAGTGATCCTACCAGGACAAAGACAGACAGTGAACCGTGAAAACATCATTTTTAGCACTGCACATGGTCTTTATTACAGGGACACTGTACTACATACTACTCAGAATAAACTATTCTATTAGAGCATACCAGCAGAGAAATGAGTGGCGATATATGACTGCCTATACTGAAACATGCACATAGCAAACAAGATTTTTTTCTTACATATGTATATTCTTTATATGTGTGTGTGCCTAATGAAAGGTACCAAAAGTCGGATTTTGACCATTTTGAGTTAAGGGTTGTACCTTATAGGAAATTCAATGCTGAACGCAGCGGTTTTTGAATTTCTGGATATCTCAAGTAGTTTTTGAGATATTGCACATTTTGCGAGGTAGGGTATAAAAATATGATTTTGAGAAAATGAGCTTTTAAGCTTAACAAACGTGGGAACACATACAAACTTTTTAAAAATGATTTTTTAAATGTATTTATTCCTGAAAATTCATTTCCAATTCGACATCCAGTTGACATCAAAAACATGAATGGAATTCAATGGTAAAACATGGCAGGGAAGAGAAAATGTGCTTCAAGAATAGATTTTAACACCTTTTAAAAGAAGCTTTCATAATTTATTTTTATTATACCCTACCCTCAAAATAATTCAAAATAAAATATTTAGAAGTCAAATCAGTGAAAACCCTTTGAGCACATTGTTAAAAAATAGTGGATTTATCATTTTTTTAAATGGAAACACACTTTGGTCAAAAAAGTGATTTTTGTCATTATCAGCCTGTAACTCGAAACTGTCTGGGCGACTTTTGGTACTTTTCACTAGGCGCACACACATATTTAAAACACATACACAGTGGAGTGACATTCAAACCATACAAAAAGATTTTCGTGTCCCACTCACTTCTCTACCTGCATGCTATTTGGTTTGTGCTTTCTTTTTTTTTTTTTTTCACTTTTATGTTTTTCCTGCTATCATAGCCTGATTCCAAGGAAGCTGGAAAGATGGCAAACTCACAACACAGAGATTACTTCTTCAATTTCAAACAGAGCCAGCAAATGGTAGAATCCTTTGCAATGGCATTTTCCGCAGTTTCCAGTACAACAAGTTGAAAAAGGTTAGTTGTGATATGTTGCATTATTGTCATCTTTATTTTTCTCTTCATATTGAATTTTTATGAAAGTAATGTATAACCTAAATTATATATATATATATATATATATATATATATATATATATGTGTGTTTTTACAATTCTTGTAAAGACACAGAAAAATTTCCCATTGGGACAATGAAGTATCATCTTATCTTAGCACTTGGCAGAGATGTAACATGAAAAGGAAGGAGAAAACTAACATACAGGGTGATCCAAAAAAACACTTCACAACTTGTTTTCTCAATATCTTGCGCAAAAATTGGTCTGGAATGCAGTAGTTTGGAACAGACATAATTCATTCAAAAGGAATTTGTTAGATATAAAATCCACGAAGAAGAAGCATGTTTTGAAAACGGAAACGGCCGAAAGAAAAAAGCACCCAAAAACGTTAAGTTCATCAATGTTTAAAAATCTTGCGAAGGAAGTCATGAAAAGATTAGTTGACCTTTTTCTTTATTTTCTCTTTGACATTAATCTTCCATCCCTGTGACATTTCAACAATATTTAATTTCTTTTACAGAGTTTAAAAAACCTAATGATTTCATTCTGAAATTCCATGAAGCTGTGCTCCACATTCCCTCTTTTGGACTCAACACATTTTTAATGCATCGTTCGAAATGTTCAGTGGCACCCTAACACAAAGACCTGTTTAACCATGAGTGTTTAGAGCCACATACACTGTACATGTTCACTAAAAAGTGGCTTCTAGAGACAATAGAGCGGGGTGCCCATTAGACAGCATTTTTGGAGTTAACATATCCCGAGGGATGAAAATGGGCTTTGCACAAAACCAAATATCATCGAGGAAATGATCCCTCTTTACAAGAATATCGAGGAATCATGAACACATTGCCATGCTCTGATCCATGACATCTCGGCCTAGCGAAGATGAACACGGTATAGTCGTTGGTTAAGATCTGCCTTGAGAATGCAGACTGTTGATGTGTAGGAAAATCCTAACTGCAGATCATCCACGGACAGACGTCTCATGGGACTCAACTATTGAAATCTGCACTCTGGTGACGTTTAAAGGGCTGCGCATGGTGCGTGTTCGACCTGAAGTGGTCAATTTTTTAAAAGAACCTTTTAGTCCTGATTCACTATAGATCCAAACTGACGGAAGTTCTCTACTTATGACGCCAGAGATCTTGAGGGCACCTAAGCATTCTCTCAATGCTGTGTGCAGAACTTACGAAATGTCAAGGATGGTGAGTTTGTGGAGGGGTAATGTTTAATACAAAAAACTCCCCGCTCTTTACTAAACATAACCATGATCTAAGCAGGCAAACGAAATTTGAGAAAAATAATATCTGCAGACTTCTGTTGACTTGTTAGACTGCTGTAGCTTGCAATTTGGCGCAATTGTTGCAACTTTTAGTGGTAGGCCTAATGCGAACTGGTGCGTCATGCTATGAAATAGGCGACAAGGTTGAAAATGGGTTGGTTTTTTAATGCGCTATATAGAGCAAAACCATTCTATGGACTTATCTAAAATCATGGGTCTCAACTCAGAATTTTTAAAAAGGAGAACTTTCCGCGTGATCGCGACAGAAGCCCATTTTCGCGAGACACCCACTATTATTATACTGTGGGACCCTAGAATGTTGAAATAAAAACCATCAATTTATCAAAGCAAGGTTATTTCATACCAGTTTGGGGGTTTGGAAGATAATTTCAAGTAAGAGTCACTTACCAAGTATTTACAATCTTGATTACGTACAGAAAGTGGAGGCGCACTGTGGTCTTGTGCGACTTATTTATATTTTACTTTCATCATATTCGCCTGCATATATAAACTATATCAAAATGAATCTTGTTTTGAGTCTGGGAAAAGGCCTAGAACCAGAATATCGACTGCCATGAACCAGTCTGGGTGTATTGATTCATATAATAAACGTGAAAGACAAAATTAATGCTCAAACTCAAAGTAGAGTAATAACTTGAATAGCTCAAGTAAACCTATTCAGTGTGAGAGGTGTAAGAACTGTGGGAGGGCAAGATGCAGTGACACTAAAAGTATGCGAATCTTGAACAAAAAGCTAAATTATAGAGACATAATTTACTCTCACCCATCCAATGAAACGTGAACACTTAGGCCCCCCTGCCCTAAGTTCATTAACACGCTTACAAGCAGTTATGACGGATCCCGATTATACACAAGGCATGCACTAACGCGCACTTTACTATGCAGAGAGCTGTAGTAGTAATCAAAATTCTAAATATTAAAATTTGCTTCCAATTTCTTTTTTTTTTTTGTCCTCTGGTGTTGCGTCCAGCCCTCCCCCCATCCCCGAGTGTATCTTTTAAAAAAAATCAATAATCTCCCCCATTCCTGAGTCCCGTACTTCACAGCGCTCAGAACGCGCGCAGGTTCATTGACCGGTCACAATGACGAGCCCGACAAGACGCTTGTATAACTTTCTTTTCTTTTTTTTTTTGCCCCCACAAGCGACAGCACAGTGACGAACATTATTTTCATGGCGACACCACGTTTGTATTGAAGAACCTGCATGTTACAAATGTTGCGTATTTAGACTTTTACAGTCAAATTTCTGAGATCTTGATTTTCCGATCGAGCCTTGGTGTCACATACAATTCCGCTTGCAGCCACAGCCGCCTGTTCGCGTGAAACGTACTCTCAGACCGAGAAAAGCCGAATTAATATCACAATCGCGACCGGCAAAAATGAACTTAAAAGACGTTATTGGATTTGGTTTTCAAATAATATTCGAGATCTTTTATGTATTTTCCCCACGTCTTGGCGATTTTTTTTCAAATTCCCGGGTAATTCCCGAGGCCTGGCAGTCACTCTGCTTCCAGCAACTCTCTTTCTGATTGACCCGCTGTCGCGGTAGCAGAGTTTAGCGGAGGAAATGGCGGTAGCGGAAATCCGCTAAATAGCGGAATATTGAGACCCATGTAAAATACATATCAGACTAATTCCTTTTGGCTTCCAAACGTTATGTTCAAATCTGAAACGCAAAACTTCAGTATGGAGGAAGATACTTACAAAACAAGTTGTAAAGGTTTTTTTGGATCACCCTGTAAGTATCTAAATGGGAATTCATATTGAGAAATGAAATGGACAATTCTGGGCAACAAAAAGAGTGATCATGAAGTTAACCAAGACTTCTTTCAAAGTAAGTTCAAGACAAAGAAACTATCAGTGCAGATTCTTATGGAGCAAGTGTGATTCTCAGATGTAAACCTATTCAATAGAAAAGTCATCTTTTAACACTTTTCCCATCATTTTGCTGGACCGAGAGCCGCAAAACACGGCTCGAGAGGCTGGCTAACTATTCCAATCCACTAATTAAAATAGAATACTGTTAGTGGATATGAAAGAAAATACAGCACTGAGAGACGATTTTTTGTCATTTCACCGCTTGTGAAGAGTAGTTCGCTACTCGCTACACATCGGACAGAGACAACAGTTCGTTTAGCGAGCGAGCGGACGAGCGGACCGAGAGACTCCATGCATTCGAGCGGGCGGACGGACGGACGGGAGCGACTCCTTCCATAGCATATAACTTACACCCCCCCCCCTCCCCCAAAAAACTTAAAAATTAAAAAATCTCCCTCCTGCCTCACATTTTAGCTAGGCGTTCATGGCGGAAATCCCCCCCCCCCCCCCGTCTTTGCGATAATTGGAACGTACACAGTGTGCCCCACGCACGAGGTGATGGACACACATAGTACTACGTCACCAGCCTCTCTCACACCCTGTGGCACCGCTAGTGGCTTGAAACATTAGGCTTAATTAACAAACAATAGACCGTGGGCCTAACCTCCCGTCAAGTATCTCGTCTGCTAGAGTTTGTCCGTTTACCCGCCCGCCCAGTGAATAAAATTGTGGAGCGGACCCAAAAAACGAACTGACTTGAGGCTTGAGGTCCGCAGTCCGCTCGCTGAGAGAGTCAAATTGTGCAGCGGACCCAAAAAACTTAACTGTCATGAGGTTCGCAGTTCGTTCTCATGGCCGTCCGTTACCCGCTCGCTCTGACTGAGTCCGCGAGTAACGAACCCGTCCGTCCGCTTGCCCCAACTCTACTGTGAAGTTTGAATGATGCTGTTGTTGTACTTTTTTACATATGGCCTTTCAAAGCTGGAAAATTGTCCATTTCATATGACACCTTCGATATTGCATAATCACTTTTAGAAACCCCTAACTAATATAATTGGAATAAATCTTCCATACTGTATCACCATCTGATAGATTATTTTTAAACCTTCAGTTTAAAGAGCCATATGATATGGTTCGTGAGAGTTTCGTTGGATGTTTTGACATTTTCCTTTGGTGGGGTAGGGCCGTAAAAATAGGACAGGGAAAAGCCCTGGGCCAATGGTGGATTCTGGCCCGGTAGGAAAAGAGTTTAAAAAATTTTTAAAACTCAACCAGTACATACCAAAATGTTACAGGAAAGCATTCAACTAACAGTTATTCAGGTTCCAAGGAAAATAACATTCCAGCCCACAATAAGAAAATGTCTCTAGTCTTATTAAGATGAGATTAGATACTGTTCATCCATATGACTGAAAAAAGTTTTTATTGAAGAACTCTTTCAATTGAAAGATATACAAGCAGTGGCTACCACCCAAGATAAACAAAACTGTTTTGTCCAAAGAAAACAAAAGAATAATTCAAACAGTTCGGGCGCAGACTCTGGAAACAGCAGGTCAAGGCTATGGAATCAAGAGAGCAGACCTTCACAAACCCAAAACATTTCCCTAGTACTCACCAGCATGTCTTTATTCATGTCCACAAATCCACAGTGGATCATTCCACTCAGAGTGACAGCAGCCATTTCCCGAACCTGTTAAGTTACAAATTTAAAATAAAAGGTAGTCAGGCTAGCAACTAAAAAAAAAATGAAGAGCAATAATTGCAAAGACAAGGCAAGTCGAATCAGGCATAAGACTGTGGCCGTTATTAACCAGACACATCCTTGCCAAATTAAGATACAGAAATTCTATTTTCTTCCAAATTGTCACATTTTTCCTTTTAACAGTTTTCACAAACTCCACTGCATATGTATTACGTATGACATGCCAATGTGACCCGAATTTCTCTACAGGCATAAAAAATGTATCTTATCTGCCATCTTCTTTAACTTTCATTTTGTTGTAAGATTGTTAGCCAAAAAAGACATTAACAAATCCTTTAAAGGGCAGGCCCCCACATTTTGCGGATTCAGGGGTCCATTTTTTATGACTCTCAAATCATCGTATCAGAGCGATACAGAACTAAAAAAAAAAATCAGTTTGGAGAAAACATGACGCCCCTTAGCCAGAGAGTATGTCGTGTACGAGTGAAAGCCAACCTAAAGGAGGATTGGCTCTCCCTCCTGGTGATATAGCAAACTATTCATAGCACCGCCCC
>NW_004797518.1:203674-224761 GCF_000002075.1 Aplysia californica | reverse complement strand
CCCCCACATGGATAGAGTTTTTGACCATATTCAGTCCTTACCTCCAGCTGCTCGTCACACAGCAAGTGAAGCAACAGAGACTGCACGTTCTTCTTCTGCTCCGGGTCCTGCAAGTTGAAGAAGTTGCCGAACACCATCTGCTGCATGTAGTTGAGGATGGCTGCGCGGGCGTGCCAAGACTTGAGGCCAGACACCTGAAGCAGGAGCCAGATGGTGCTTTTAGTGGACGATGAAGTAACACGGGAACAACAACATCCAAACAGGTTTGAGTTTTACTGCGCTTACAACACAATCAGGTCATGTAAGGGCCGAAGACCATCAGAGGTGTTACTAGGGTGTACATACAAAAAAAAGAAGAAGGAGAGATAAGGATGATAGATGTCTAATGGGAAAGAAGGAGCAAACCACACCAAAGAACCCACCAACCACCCGCTTTGGTTATTTGAGCAGAGGGAAGCATATTGACATGACAACACACCACGACACTATAACAGTCATTTAGTGCTGGGAAAAAGTAAGACAGACGGACAGAAATAACAGAGAAAAGAATTGAGACCTACCATTTGCGCCCTCTAATCACCTGTGTCTTTCCAGGAACAGACAAGGAAAATAGTCTAGAAAGAAGAAGAAGGACCTAGCCACACCCAAACACTCCCCAAACCTCCCCTTAATATTAAGTTTTCTTGGCCTACAAGTTGCAAAAGTGTTAGCACAGAGTTGTGAAAATTGTTCAAAACAGCACAAATTTTATACACGAAGGCCTGATCTTCTGTTCTTACGTAAATGCTCCTGAAAAACCATTCGCAATTGAACGTACTTATATTCTTACAACAAATCAAAAGCAGGCAATCTTTGAAAATACATTTATAAAGTCTCCTAGGGATAAGGATATTTGATCGTTAAAACAAGTCCATGCACGAAAGGATGGAAAAATATGATCGTATTTACCTCTTTAATAGTAGCAAATGCTGGTGCCATGACATTCTCAGGTATGAGCACTTGAGAAAGGTTGAGTATCACACTCTTGCAATTGTCTCTTAAATCTTCATCATTTGCTTCACTTTGAAGGTTTTCAATCTGAAAAAGAATATTATATCATTTTAAAAAATTAAATATGAAATAAGTATATCCTCTAAGAACTCAAATTAAACAAAATATTGAAAAAAATAATTATAAAACTGTTATCTATCAAATTTATTTTTAACAAAAGCTAAAGAGTTTGTTTTTTTAAAGAGTCACTAGGGTTTTGAGTACAAAGTTCTATTAGCTTTAATTCCCTAAGACAATGTTCAAACAAACATTAATAGATATGCAGAAACATTTTATTTTTAAAATTTATATCAATTATAAATGCACATGTTACTGTTACACTATAACTGAAATGTAAATTTGGAGAATAAAATCACAGGAACCGAAGACTTAAAGATTATTGTCCGTACTCTTTCCTCAGACTTTCAATAACCTGTGTATTTCAACTTATAAACAGTAACACATACAAGCTTATGTCTCAGCATCTAGTATTTAATACTTACAATTGGAAGCAAGTTGAAAACCTCCACTGTACAAGGATTCAAACTCCGCTGGAAGCAAGTAGACACCCAGTGCACAACTGGTGACAAAAAGTGAGAACACTGAAATTTTGTTTCATGGCAAAACGTAAAGGAAAGATCAATCCAACCCAATTTCAAAACATACAACTTTTCTATACAAACTGAGGTCAATGACCCATTTCAAAGAACATCCGAATCTCCTTCAACGGCCACCTGTCTAAGGCAATCACCTGCGCAAACAGGTGGCCGTCTTGGACAATTACAACTGTATGTCTATGCTGACTTTTCAATATATTAAGACTTTAAAAATTTTGTTTTTTGTCTTTTTAAAGTTTGATTGTCACAAATTCCAAAACTGGAAAGATTTCAGATAAATATAACTTGCAACAGAAGACTACTTCTAAAGCAATTTTAAGAAATATATTGCAAGAATCATCTAAGCCAAAACCATTTTTGTAGAATTCAAATTTACAACTTAATGGGACTGAAAGCAGACGTGTGCTCAGATCCTACAGACAATACCAGTACTTACATAAGTCACAAATGAAAAGAAAAATAAAACTGTCTACAACTGACCTGTTTTGCACAACCGAACAGCTGCCTTTTTCTCCTCTGAGTCATCAGGGTTTGCGTCAACTTCCATTGGTTCAACACTGGACGATGCACCTGAAAATACACCCAAAAAAACACACAAAAATTATTTCAAAAACACTGTCAAAACCCTTGTTACAGTAAGAGCTGAACCACTCACCCTCCAAGCATACAAACACTGACCCACACTGCAGGATGATTTCCCTCAACATAGCGATATAGTTCAGAATGGGTTTGAGCTCAGAAAACCACATACCATTCCAAACAAATCGAAAACCAGCCCTGAGTGCCGTATTCCGTACCAATAAGACAAATTGACAAAAGTCCAATGACTGATATTAGTTTGTATCTAGAACTCCATTTCTACATTAATTTTTGTACGTTAAAAGAGGAAATTTTGGCAGAAATTTTAAAATAGTACAAAGGGTTACGACTATTTGGTGAGGTCACTAAGAAACAGACTGGCAATTCAAGACTGATGAAGATATAAAGCAGAGTCTGGCCACATGCATTAGTGACTGCATTTACAGTTTTAATATAATTAGTTCTTAACTTTGCCACCATTATTTGAAATATAGATTTTGATAAACATTTTCAGCTCTGACCTGCGGCAGGTTGGAAAATCTCTTTGAACTGCTCAAGTTGTGGGAGCACTGAGTTGATGAGGTCACATCGTCTCGGAGAACGGGTCACACTGTTTGTCTTGATGCAGAAATCCATATGCATGCAAGAGCTCAAAAGCCTGCAGAAGAGAGAAACTTACAAACTTAAATGGTATGACACTTTGGGACTGTAGCTCATTAATAAAAAGAATTGTAACATTGACTGAAGAGTCATTGCAGAGTGGAATTCCATAACAAAATGTAACTTTTACATCCTTCAACATTATATCAGTAAAGAGAAATCAAAAAGACAAAAAGTAGCAAGGCATGGTGAAAAATCCATCCCACACCTCATAAATTTCTTGAAATAAATTGCTTACAACTTTCCAGAAAAAATTTCTCGCATCACTGTTCACCAAATGATTTCTAAGATTAACAATAAATAGTTCACAATCCTGGTAACTTACGCTCCCATCCTGTCTCGAACACTCTTATAGTTATGAGCCAAGTGAGGCTTCAGATAGTTGACGATGGCATGCAGGTAATCTGGAATGCGCCACTCTTGCTGGAGGATGGCTTGCTGTAGAACGTAGAGGCGACTGTGGAAGCAGAAATTAGGCGACCTTATTCAATAAGAGTAGAAAAAAAATCATGGCTACATTTCACCCCGGAAAACAATACAACACAGAAAGAAAAAAAGATAATGTGTCCTTCACCCTTCTGTATGAACCCCAACAAGCCGTCAATTAATAAAAATTCCTTGATACAAAGATTACTTTATTCCACTACTACGCCATTCAAAAGACATAGTCAGCTGCATTCCAGAATCCCCCTGGTCAATTTTAGGGGAGTTTTGAGATAAAGACTGTGTTCAAATAAAGACATGAAGGGGCACGAAAGGGTATTGTCCCATTCAGTTCTGTTTCCTTCCTAGATTTCAACTGAAAAATAATGAATGTTCAAATCCCAGTTCTGATTTGGGCACTCTCTTTTTCATAAATAAATAAAAAAAATTCAAGCACTTATGGAATGAGGCTGATTGGTTTTTTTTAGTAGAGGTTATACGGTGCTCGCAACTGCATAAGGTCAAATGAGCGCCAAGGGGTGAATGTCAACAGAGAAGTCCTTACAGGGAACCAGACTTACTCTGCTCACCTCTCTCGCTTCAACAGCACAAAGTCTGCTTCGACTATCAAGGCAACCCGGATATAGCTGATCACAAGACTGTGACAAACATACAAAAGAAGTAGAGGAAAAATGACAATAGTAAGGATTAGGAAAGAAAAAGCAGCAGTTCCCTGTTGCAGTTCAAGTACAGTTATGAGCATGACATTGATGAATCAGCCCATTTACAATTACAATTCTACTGTGCATAAGAACTCGAGATGTTAATGTCCCCCCCTTTGGGAATGGCCTAAAGACACTTCCGTCAGTAGCACACCCCCGAGGCTGACAGCTCATTAATTACAAATAAACCGCTACAGATGAAGTGACATGCCCATTTTTGAAATTCTGCTCAAAGTCACAATACGTACGCAGAATCTCCAAAAGCTCCTCCCTCTCCACTGAGCGGATTCTGTAGTAACAGTTTATACAACCACTGGAGCTTGTGGGGCGTTCGGTTCTCCTGAAATATGAACATCAAGTTGATAACGTATGGCCAGTGACAAAAAATCGGAGTCAGGTTATTAAAAATGATATTGTTCCAACTGATCTGTAATCAGTCTGTAATCTTTAACTTCACAGAATACTGACAGAGATAAATCACTTCAAGGAAAGAAAGTTTTAACACACCTCCGACATGTATAATATCCTGGAGAAGGAAAAAGTAGATCATCCACACATTACGAATTACACTACTTATTTATGTTTTCTATCCATTAAAGGTTCGGATTTAAAGAAAACACATTCCTCATATTAAAAAATTGTAAGTTTCAAGTTGCAGATTTCATTGATAGTCTTGTACTTACACATATGTGCAAGAAAAAGTTGCCCCAGTCACTCAGCGTTTCTACAGTCAGGTTGTTCAGAGCCTTCTCAAGTAGAGGGGTGATCCATGCCCATAAACTTTCCAACTGTGGATTAAAAATATCAAAATTAGTACATTTAAGTCTTGGCTCATTGTTACAGACAGGTTTTTAAAACGACACACTACCAATCACTATCCCAACAAAAAAAATTATTTTGGAGTGCAGAAGATTTCTGACTACCATTCAGAATTAGCGAGAAGCATCTTATTATTTAGTAATGAAGGCGAAAAGAACAAAAATATTTTATTAGAACCACTGTGGTATTCCGAGTTACACATTTATTTAAAAGGTGAAGTTTAAATCACAAACCCGAGCCGAATCAAAATATTTTCTCCTCTTTCATGAATTATTTTCTCAGAAGCCCAGCGTGCTGACTAGGTAACAACTGTAAGTTTCAAAACATCCGACTTTATAGCTTGATGTACATTTAACTTAAACATAAAGAATAATGAAAAAGCATCTCATCTTTCCAAAATTTTTTGAAAAAGCTTGATATAATTCGAAGTACCCAGGAGTCAGACATAAATCAGGAAACAGACTTAAAGGGACACACTAAAACAACATTATGGCCCATAAGTACTGAAAAAATGATAAATGACAGGCATAAATCCCGAAAATCAATTAATAAGAAGTTCACCTTCACAAAAGTCAAGTGTGATATGATTATGACAAAATAAGAAAACAAGCGACAGGAAAGTGGGAGGAGCACCTGCGGAAAGGTCCAGTACTTGGAGCCTGTGATGATGCCTCCTAAAGCCTCCATGGCGCAGCGCTGACTGCTGGCATGTTTGTCGTGGCTCGTGTCACTCACCAACCTCTCAATGTGTGGTTTGAAGATGGGTAGGAATGTCACACCGTAGTTGCGGAACAAACTCTGAGTTGGTTAATAGAAAGGAGACGAGAAATCAAAAATTAAAAGTAAAAAGAAGGGATCAAGAGAGTAACATTCATAACCATGATACTCAAAGTCATAATGAAAACATAAAACAGATTCTATACGGGTACTACTGCTTAACATAACTACACTAACATGTTGGCTTTGTTTGTTGTTTGCTGGCTTTGTATTTAGTTAGCTTGTTTTTCGACACAGAGATAGATATCGATACAACGACAGTCATTTATTGCAGGGCAAGAGCAACCCATAAAGACAGGCACTACAGAGAGAAAGAAAAGAAGTAGGACCTACCATTGGAATCCTCAAATTACCTACAAAGACTCTATAGCAATAAATGGTTCACATAATTGTAAAATGTGCCTGGAACCCAGCAGCGATGGCAACAGAACCTCCTGCAGCATTTTACAGCAACCAACACAAGACTGCAACTTTAAACAAGAGCTTTTGTTTTATTTTTAGTACGAGTTTTACAGCACTTGCCAAACAGTTAGGTAATATAAACCGAAGATTGGAGGTGTTACAAGAGAGTAACAAACACAAAAAAGAAGGAGGGTTGATAAGGATGACAGATGTTTACTAGGAGAAAAGGAACAAACCATACCAAAGCACCCACCTCCCACCTACAGACAAGGGTTAATACGCTCACATCATATTTACCTTGTAAAACTTGAGCATGAACTGCCTGAACTTGTCAGTGCTCTTCTCTTCTTCCAGTGCAGAGAACTCAAATAACTTGGCCACATATTCTTCTTGAAGAAAAGAATCATAGAACGGCAGCTCCGCTTCCCCAAGCTCTGACCTGCTTCTGTTCACTTTTGGCTGCTCATTGAGGGGTGCAGGAGCTTTCAGCTCTCTGTTAAGACAAAGAGACAGAAAAGGTAACAAATCTCCATTGAGGAGTTAAGAGAATACGAAGAAATTAACCCAAAAAAGGCCCTACCAGAAAATAGTGACAAGCTTGCCAACTTTCTTAAAACCTTACCTGTAACAATTAACATCTTTTACAAAAACTCATGTTAACCTAGAGTTGTGTACTTACCAAGGTCAAGTGAAGTTTTAACACTGGTGAAGCATTAGCGTGATTAACTTAACAAACAGGCAGAAGGCCATGGTAGGGTCTGAGCAACAGTCAAATTTATCTCATCTTGGAATACTTTTCCTCTAAGCACGTGGCCCTAACAGGAGATTGAGTGTGTCACTTACAAAAAGGATTTTTACAAGGCCGTATTGATAATCAAACAAGGCAGATAATAATCCCACTTTACATCAGTTCTTGCACTGTAACTGCTACGGTTTGCAAATTTACATTTTTCAAATGAAGAACGTATCCAGAAAAAAAGAGTCATTCACTGAGACTGAATGAGGTCCAGTGACATAAATGAAAAAGAAATACAAAAAAAAAAGGAAACAACAAAAAACAAACATAAAAGACTAATAAGATAACCAACAACAGCTTGTCATTATGAGCCAAAAACAAATCTGTAATGACCACCTGTCATCAATCCGATGTATTTCCTTTTCAAACCTAAATATAAAATGTCAAATATTATTTTCCCAATCATTCAGCCATTTCAACTATCACAACTGCCGTGCATTTTAGTCAATGCAGAAGATTCATTTTTTAATGTTTGAAATTTCCATATGAAAATAATTACTGATAAATTATCCATAGAGGACGAGGCAAAGGAGTAAAAATAAAGGATGTATAAAAAATATATATAATAATTAAGTGAAATTAAATGACAAAATAAGCAAACTACTGCACAAAAATATTCAACAAGACTACCACTACCTCCTTTATAAGAATTCATCACTTTAAATCCCAAATGTCCTTCCTTTCAATATAATTTTTTTTATTCCCCACGAGTAGAAAGCATAGGTTTAACTCCTTATTTTAATCTACAAATGACATACTTTGGCCAGCAATAATATCCCCAGTGCGTTTTCTCAATGAAGACCATCTTGTTCCACTGTTCCTCGGTGGTGATGAAGTTTGCTGGGTTGTACTGCAGCCACCGATTGTCGGGCCTGTCTCCCGGGACCAGAGAGCTGTGGTTTATCTGACCAACTCCAGCAGCTTTCTCTAGATCAATTGGCACTTTCTTGTGTTTCTGCTTCTGAAGGTCCAGAATTGTGGTTACTGCACTAATAGAGAGCTGAAAAAAAGGTTAAAACAACACACAACTTATTACATACTTTTCACTGATAGGCATTAGAATGAAAAACTGATAACTGAAGCACTTACTTGTTCTTCACTTTTCATGAGCTGAAAGAAGGAAAAGTAAGAGGAAATGCGATATACCTGTTCGCAAAAGCAGAGAAGAAGATATTTTGGGCATGTTCTGAGAATGGTAAAGACAAGATTGCCCTATCACACATGTACGGTACTGGAACACGAATGGAAAATGAAGAAGCAGTAGAACAAGCGGCAGCTGTAATATCGGGTGCACCTTGCAGATGAGATCGGATCAGGTCGATCACCCAACTCGTCACCTTAAAAAAAAACGTGTTTGTGTAATATGTGATTGGTTTGTGCCAAGATAACCACTTTGCGCCCTCAATCTGGCTAGCAAACCGACCCGACCCGACCCGACCCAAATGCGTCAATGGGTACCCAGTATAAAAGTACAATCAGTGTGACCCAAGGGACAGATGTGACAAAAGTAAAAAAAGTAGCTATGGACAGACAAGCATGATGCCAGCTCCTCTATGCCTTGTGTACCCGGCAGTACAGGGAGATAGGACAGTGGAAACCTGATATAACAGGGATGGTGGGACCAGAGATAAAGTCATGTTATATCAGATCCCTGTTAAATTAAACATGCAAGGGAAGTAACCATTTGTGGACAAATTCAGCAGTATTAATTCACGGGTAGTGTGGCAGGCCTGCGCATGACACATTACGCGTGCGAGTAGCTAGGCTTAGGGTTAGATTGAAGTCTGCGGCACACCGCAGCCCTCTCTTGCTTCACCCGCTGCGTGGGCTTGCAGTGGCTTGGCTTGCGTGGCTTTGTTCCATCACTGCGTCTCTCTCTCTCTCTCTCTCTCTCTCTCTCTCTCTCTCTCTCTCTCTCTCTCTCTCTCTTTCTCTCTCTCTTACTTTTAACACATTGTTAATAAGCCTTTGTCCCTGCTATAACCAATTGGGCTTCGATGAGGCCCTGTTATTGCCGATAACTTTTAATACAAACAAAGAGTAGTAAAAAATGGGGGGAAAAAATCCCCGTTATTACCGGAGACTGTTATTACTGGGCCTGTTATATATGGTTTCCACTGTACAAAAGTAAGGAAAGTCCTCAGTCTGTAATGTTTGTATCCAATAATGCTCTAGATAGAAATTCTTCATATAATTTTCTGAAGCTCGCACATGTTTTATCATTCTCAAAAAGTCAGCAATGTAATGTTTCATCTAATATAAAAAATACCTATGACTAACAAATAAGGAAGTACCAAGTTTTTAACATTCCCTAACCTCTGACACTTTACTTCAGTTTAACTCAAATCACAAACTTTCCTAGTAAAATGTTTTTACCTCATAAAAAACAAATAATCACTTTGCCTATGTCACACCTGGCATAAAAAAAAACAGTTCTCATTGCTGAATAATACACAAATATCAATGTTATTTTTTATATTTATGTTTCACTTTTAAACTTCATTTACTAAATCATTTCCATATCAGAGACTATTGCTGTGACACAAATTTGAGCAAACACATTGAAAGGGACTGATAAAACAAAATTTTTGTTGTATTTTCACATTAGAGACATTCCCAACTTACATTTAAACTGATAAGATGACCACTCTGAAACTGATTCAAAACTAAGAGCAAATAAAAAGGAAGCACACTCAACAAAATGTCATATTACCAGTTTTCTTACTCAAATCCAGCTCTGAAAAAAAATTCAACAAATTCACATAACATAACTTTTTCAGACTTTTATTGAAAGCAATTTTTTTTAAAATTATGTAAACCTTCCTTCTACACAAAAATCAGGATGAAGACTATTGATCTAATGTAGACAAGTCTTTATTTATTACTTACTTTTCGTATATACAAAAGTTCACTGTTGCAGTTCTTCACAAATAGAGACACCACAGATGCTGGAGTAGGGATATTATCATGGAGTACAAGGCCTAAAAATTCAAAACCAATCTGGCTGAATTTCCATGTCCTGGAAAAAAGAAAGCGATAATTAAGGTACAGCAGCTGAAAGACATCTCTTCAAGTAAACAATTTCACTTTCAAAAAATTATTCGCTAAATAAGCTGAACATTGAAAACATTAAATAAATAAATGAGTAGTATAGAAAAAATTGGGTGTGAACACACAATTGACATTCAAGACATAACAGAAACAAAAATATAATACATCAAAGAATTGACAGCCACTAAAAATCTGGCCCCCCCCCCAAATTTTTTTTTTTTTACATTTGACAGAAAAAGAGAGGGCAGAATAGAAAACCAGGACCATCTTGCAAACAAAATTATGTAAACAAAATTTACTCAAAAGACAAGTACACACGAGTACAAAACTTACAAGGTGCCGCTTTCAACTAAAGTAAGAAGTTCATCGGTCAGCTTTTTGTTGTGCCTGCAATAAAAATAAAAAAATTAATAAAATAGTATGTGTCAACGAGTTAAGAAATGTACTAATACAGTCAAATCTTAAATACACTGAAACCCTATCCAGGACAGAAACCCTTCATGGTGGAATCTCCTTGCTCCCCCATTGATAAATTCCTCTGTATTACATCTGTTAAAGACGGAAACCCTCCCAGGAGGGATGCAGTTTAGGGGTTGTTATTATCCCATATGGGATCCCCGAGTGGTGCAGATGTTTAGGGTGGTGTGTGCTCAGCACAGGAACTGTCAAGGATAATAGAGGTGTGAAATTTGACCACTGTCTATTGCCCTGATTGAACAGCCTACCAAGTAAAAAGTTTCCAGAATCATTGTTACACACACCAGTTTCGGCTTTCTCTCTTGCTTATTACAGCACACAACAAGAAATTAAAAGACTTGCAACTTTTCTTGAAATTGATTTCACGAACTAACATGGCAAATAGGGGGGGAAGGGTGGCATTGGTTGATAGTGCTCATTGCATCAACGGGTGGGGCTCAGGGTGGAAACACAGGAGATGTTCAATTGTTTCTGTTTTTAATTGGTAAAGCAGTAGTCCTAATAAGATGCAAGTACTGGTAGCAATGGATTTTAAGATTGCCACATGTCATTATCTAAGCATGTACGCATATAAGCTGGCCCTCTGGAAACTCCCCTCCCCCTTCCCTTCAATTTCCCCTATCCAAGACATTATTTTTTCCTGATCCCCTCTGTGCTTCCTTCTTGTATCACTTCAACTGTACCTGACCAGATCTTTTCATCAATGTGCAACATGAGAGCAGCTAGTAGTTGGAGAGGGTCACTGGTATGTCTTTCTTCTTTTCGTTCTCTTTCTTATCTGCTCGTGTTACTTTTTCCCAGCGCCAAATTACTGATACTATGTCCATGAGCTTGTATATACTCAAAGAAGCACAAGAGCAACATAATGAAAACATTAAAAAGTATGGCATGTGTCCACTCACTTCAATGCAGCATCATTTCTCTTCTTCTCATACTGAACTCCCTTCTCCAGCTCTGCTTGGGTAGCAGCGCCGACTAAAGGAGCAGGGGCAGAGGAGGCTGTACTGAGTTCTGTTGCTGTACTGATCACCTTGTCCGACACCTGAGAAAACAAATAGAAAAAAAGTGTTCTTTTAACCGTTTCGCACTTACAGCGCCCGTATGCGCCCGCGCCGGTGACCCCCGCTCATCCCTATAGCGCCCGAATGCCTTCGCCACGGGGGTGTTTGTTTCGTTGCCGCGGGAGGCTTCTACTTTTACTATCATCAGAAGTTTAACTTAGCTATCTTTATAGAGGAAGAGTTCCGGTTTACTATGGTGTTTTTCTTGTTTCGTAGGACAAAGAGTCACTTTTTGAGTGGGAACAAAAGTCGGAGGAGATTTTAGTTTAAACACGCCATCATGTCTCTAGGATGCATGGGTGCAAAGCTGCCCGATATGAGTACGGCAAAAACAAAATAAAAACATCCAAAGAAAAGTCTTTTAGGTGCTTTCAAGTTTCCACCAGAGGCTTCAATCTCTGTGAATGTGTTGTATTTCTTTTGTGTGGATTACCTCTTTGTCAGTGGCAGAAACTTCGTGAGTTGAAGAAATGTAGATCTAGTATACGAGGTCTAGATCTAGATCTAGACTCGGAATCCAAGACACGCATCTCAGAAAGACCTCTCATATCATTTCATACTCTTCTATTCCACTTAAAATTTTGTACTAGTAATTTAGCACATTCATTTTCCTTTCAGAAAATACTATTTTCATAATTTTTTGTTGTGTTTGTGATTTTATACAATTTTTTAGTAAGGTACCCCTTCAATTTTCGTGGAGTTGTTGCCCTTGTCTTAAGGATGGGGGGCCACAGCTGGCCAAGCCTGCTAAGTGCGAAAGGGTTAACAATACTCGGAAACTACAGTCTTTGATCGAGTGTGTGAGTAAAAAGAAATACATCCACACAATACCTGTCATTTAGTGTGAGGAAAAGTGAAACAAACAAGACAGAAACAACATGGAGGGAAGGTTAAGGAAGTCAGACCTACCAGCGGCTCTCTCCAACCATCCAGAGTTTTGTTTGTTTTGGTAAAGTTTAAACCCTAAACAGAAATGTTTTTCATCTCTTTGAAGACCAGTCCCTCACTATGAGTTGTATCAAAGCCTATCCCTACCCCTCCGAAAATAAATTCTTTGTTGAGGGATCAGTCCAAAAGAGCTGGACAGAAGGAGTAGTAGGACCTGAGAAAAAATGCCAGGCTAATATCAGAGAGATAGTGGCGAAAGAGTGGCACCGGATCAGTGGAGTAGTTGGACTCCCTCGTAGTAGACCAGCAAACAAAGTATGTTCCATTTGCAGCGATACTGCATTACCAGGAATCATTTGATGCTGAACCCACACGTAACAAACTACAGTCACAATAATTGTGAGGATGATAATTTTTCTCCGTAAGGAGACTTGAACGTAAAATTTAAGGCTGGAAACACTAAAATCATTAGCAAAGGAGTTTCAAACGAACCACTGTGGCGTAAAATGACAGTCAGACTCTTTATCGAAGAAGACAACATAAGCAAACGAGACTGTCAAAAGAAGACCCACTTCAGCATTTTCTAAACTCCCAAACACATGATCACAACATGCCCATAAAAAAACAAAACTTGTAAAAGAAATTTTTGGCAATTTTGAACATCAAAGATTGCTCTAATACTTTTAACCAAATGAGACAATCCTACTTTCAAAATCGCAGCACTATAAGACAAATCAGATAAGTGATGGCGAAACTCTCTGGAAATAGAATCAAAAGAATGTGGTGCTATTTGACAGACCTAATTTGTACTCAAATGACAAACCTGACAGAGGCCATTTGTGTTGGGAGATCGAGTAAAGATAAGCTAATTGACACAATAATGGTGATTTAGTGCTAGGAAAAGACAGGGTAGATAGACAGACAGATAGAAACAACATACAGATAGAAAAAAAAAAAGTGGAACCTACTACTGGCGCTCTCCAACTACCCACACTGACAAAGAACAGAGAAAGCCTCTAGTGATAGTACCAAAAAGAATACAGTGCTGTTTGACAAAAAACGACAAGTAACGTCTCTGGTCATAGCACAAAACTATAACCAAAAGTGTCTGGGATGGCCACCATCGTCAAAGAGAAACATAGTTGTCTCAAGTGAATGTTTTGAACAGTATCAATATAATGCTTCTAAAATAAAAACGCAAGGGGGGAAGCAGGAAGTGGTCATTTGTACAGGTGGTTGTCTTCAACAAGTGGGCGTTACAGCATGTCCGACTGTATACGAAATCAATCTCACAAACCTGGAAGGTGACGGAGAAAGTCTCGAGCGACTTGAACACCTTGTTGACAATGTCGTCCACCACGTGGAGGATGGAAGGCTTCTCATACTGCTGGGCCTGCACCAAGGCGGGCCACACCTCCGCCAACGTCTCCCAGTTGCGCTTCGTGGCCAGGCATGCCCGACCCCCGCCCTGCACGATGTACAAACTGCCCTGTGGATAAAACAATTGTACATAAATAAATTTCCACATGGTGGTCAGCGTACTGCAGATAGGTGCAAGATCCAACAATCGGAAAAAAGTAAAGTATAACCACTCCAGTCTACATGCATCAGGATAATCACAGAATGCCTTTTCTTGTTCCTGAAAGAAGGCATAGAGGCAACCCCATTGTGACCCCAAAGGAGATGCCAAAAGTGCATTAGGTAAGGGGATGGGGGTGGGCTTTCACTACCCGAAAATCTGCCTTTTCTTCTTTAAAAAAAAAAAACAGGTTCACTACGGTTCATCTATTAATGATGCAAGAGTTGGTAAAAGTACAAACATTTTTAGCAAACTGTGCATTTTTCTAATTTACAATCAGCATACTTTAGTTTCCGCTGGGGTCTGTTTTTTTGCTCTTAAAATGAGTACTCCTTTCAACCAAGGCATGGCACCAAAGAAACAGAATCCTTGGGTTTTTAATAAACCAAGATCATTATTTTTCTACGAGTAGAAATTTGAAGTAAAGAAAAAAAAGTGCAAAAGAAAAAAAAGGAAAGTTGTACCATCTCACTTTTATACTTTTTATTTAACCTCATATGCAGTTTCTCTAGTAAATAGCCTTTCTTTGTTGGTTTGTTTGTTTAGTATAGGGTTTTACGGCGCTCGCAACTGCATAAGGTCATATGAGCGTGCGGGACACATCTAATACTTTTTCGTTGGTAGGAAATTTAGAATTTTGCCCGGGTAGCGGCCGAAGCCTACTCTTATCGATTTTAGATCACCAAGGGATCTCTAACGTGCGCAACTTGCACACGGGCCCTCCGAGATTTTTCGCCCTTGTCCGAGAAGGCTAGGTGTAGATCTTTCCTACCAGAAGATCAGGGGTGTGGCAGAAAGACAGCAGTTAGGAGGAGCCAAGGAGTAGCAGTAGAAAGGCTGCAGAAAGAGTCAGGAGCCCAGAGGAGGGGGCAAAGGAGGTGAGGGGGTGGGGGCAGAAAGTGGAAATGAAAGCAGACAACAGAACATTGTTAGAGATCAGGAAAGGATGTGAAAGGAGACAATTTTAGAGAAGAAAATTTTTTGGTCGCTACCCGGAATCGAACCCGGGACCTTTGAATGAGAGGCCAACACCTTAACCTCTAGACCACGAGAGCCCCCTAGCCTTTCTTTTATTTTCAAACCTATCTTCATCACACAAAACAGATGTTACAAACCTTGAAGACATGCTGTTCCACTTGCTTGTCTTTCAAATTGCTCACCACCTTGGGCAGACAGGTGAGGTAGGAGTAGCTGTAAGTTCGGAAGGCCTGGTTGAGGCACGCCTGAGCCTTCTTCCTCACCTGCAGACATAATAATAGTCAAAATTTTTCAATCAATATCTAAAGATAACCTAATCATCTTATTTTCAATGAGTTTTATAGAACTTGCAAAACTATAAGGTTATACCAGTGTCAAAGGTTGGAGAAAAATGGAGGAGGAGGGATAATGACGATAGATGTTTGACAGGAAAGAAGGAGCAAACCACACCAGAACCCCTGCCAATGCATCTGCAGAGGAGGATTTTTCTCAAGCAAAATAGAAGAAACAAGAATTGAGATGACCAATGGCTTCTGCAAGGGCCAATGAGACCAATACTAACAGAGAAGAGTTTGTCACATTTTAAGCATTTAAAAGCTTCCTTTCTACTTGTGCTGTGGATGTGTGCAGCTTGCAGGCTTTTTTTTTTGTGGTTTCAGCAGAACACACATAAAAGTTCATAAGGTACAACCCCTCACATCTTCATGCATCAAGATGATCATAACACAGTTTCCTCTTCCTGAGAGACATAACTGCAACCTATCTGTCATCCCCACGGTGACCCAAGATGTGCACAAGGTCAAACAGTTCAAAATTGGGTGGCTATGCTTTTCTTTTACCAAACGATATAAACGTTATTTATAAAACATGTGGGACATTGTAGGAACCCTGCCAGAATCTTATCACCGAAGGGGTCAGATTTTTTGGCTTTATACTCATTACATGCTCCATCTGCCTCAAATGACTTTTATTAAAAAATCAATTTGCACAAGCTGATTTCCATTTATGAGACACGACACAATAAAGCTAAAAAAAAGACTATAAGATGGCACGAGAAGATTATAAAAAAAGATGCCAAATCTGGCTTGTATTATTGAAGAGGGGTCAGATACTATCTAGCAATTGCAGAGGCATCATTGAGTCCTCACTGCACCATTGTTATACATCATTCCCCAATACCACATACGTTACCAGAACTGAAATGATCGATGGCACCGGCCAAGCTGTAAGAAGACTAGAATTGTTGAGTCACTGTATGAATCTCTAAATTGACAAATGATACACTGTTTCATTTCTGAGAATTAAACTCTGCCTAGCTGTATGTCAAGTCTTTTTTCGCCAATATACTCACCTCTCGATAACGACTGACAGATAAGTTGAGCAGCTCATTCAGCATGGTTTGATGTCGTTGCGTGAAATGGCAATCACAAAAGTTGAGCATGCGAATCTGCAGGGTTACGGCAAACAATGAACACAGTTCAAAAAAGACGTTATAAACCACACTGAAGTGATGCAATATCAAAATACTACATTTTAAAATATAGTCTGTCCCTAAAATATTGACTTGAGTCCAATTTAAACAAAAACAAATTAACATCATCCTTCATGAGTATGAACAGATTTGAATATTCATTGCTAGTTCTTTGGGTTTTTAATTTCCTTTAAGCTTTGGTTATCTAAAGCAGACAGAATTAGTGATTTTGAGGATGAAATACAAGACCCCAAAAAGAACAATGGGCTGAAAGGAAAATACAAGAAGAAAGAAGAAAAAAATTTAACTATAACTGAGCTCTCCACCCTTCCTAAAGTTAAAAGAACAAACAAATGATCACTATTCAATGCAACCATGTCTGTTAACTATTGATCAATATAATAACTTAATATCAAAAACCTAAATAACTATGAAGACAGTTTGAGATTTAAATCACTGGACATATCCTCATGTCTGTGTGATAGTAGCATTAAAATTCATCTTAAACTTTCAAACATGTCAATAACAGAACAGTAATATAAAAAAAAAACCTGGTTTGAAAAAACAAATGAAATCGCTTCCATGTTCTCTCGAAAGCAAACCATAACATATCAGATCACTGTATCAACTAAAGAAAGTCTACACACCTCATGTTGAAGCTGCATCCTGTCAATAAGTAATGCCCGGATGTGTCTCTTTTTTGATGTTAGCTGAAATGAGAATACAAAATAAAACAAAAAATACAGTAAGTACAAAGTCTGTATGTTTGAATGTTACATTGGTAATGGAAATCAGAACTTTGATATGACGTTATTTAACCATTCCAAAAGATACCAAAATTGTTTACATCTTATACAACAATGTAAAAACTTATTTCATATTTTCCTATTACTATAGAATCCTGATGTTAAAATTTTAATACCAATATAAGTACTCACCGAATTTCCTAGAGCCTGTTTGACCACATGAAAGCTTTTCCAGCGACCTTCAAAATCATTTTTCATGGTTCCATAATGCATCATCAGAAGTTCATAGATCTGAGGATATGAAACATGAAAATTCAAAAAGAATACGTGTACATTAAAAAATGATAGATATGACACACATTTCACTAAAAATCTAAAACCAGTGACACCATGGGTCTCAAATCAGAATTTTTAAAAAGGAAGAACTTTCCGCGTGATCGCGACAGAAGCCCATTTTCGCGAGACACCCACTATTATTATACTGTGGGACCCTAGAATGTTGAAATAAAAACCATCAATTTATCAAAGCAAGGTTATTTCATACCAGTTTGAGGGTTTGGAAGATAATTTTAAGTAAGAGTCACTTACCAAATATTTACCATCTTGATTACGAACAGAAAGTGGAGGCGCACTGTGGTCTTGAGCGACTTATTTATATTTTACCTTCATCATATTCGCATGCATATATAAACTATATCAAAAGGAATCTTGTTTTGAGCCTGGGAAAAGGCCTAGAACCAGAATATCGACTGTTATGAACCAGTCTGGGTGTATTGATTCATATAATAAACGTGAAAGACAAAATTAATGCTCAAACTCAAAGTAGAATAATAACTTGAATAGCTCAAGTAAACCTATTCAGTGTGAGAGGTGTAAGAACTGTGGGAGGGCAAGATGCAGTGACACTGAAAATATGCGAATCTTGAACAAAAAGCTAAAATATAGAGACATAATTTACTCTCACCCATCCAATGAAACGTGTCCAATGAAACGTGAACACTTAGGCCCTTGCCCTAAGTTCATTAACACGCTTACAAGTAGTTATGACGGATCCCGATTATACACAAGGCATGCACTAACGCGCACTTTACTTTGCTGAGAGCTGTAGTAGTAATCAAAATTCTAAATATTAAAATTTGCTTCCAATTTCTTTTCTTTTTTTGTCCTCTGGTGTTGCGTCCAGCACTCAGAACGCGCGCAGGTTCATTGACCGGTCACAATGACGAGCCCGACAAGACGCTTGTATAACTTTCTTTTCTTTTTTTTTCCCCCACAAGCGACAGCACAGTGACGAACATTATTTTCATGGTGACACCACGTTTGTAATGAAGAACCTGCATGTTACAAATGTTGCGTATTTAGACTTTTGCAGACACATTTCTGAGATCTTGATTTTCCGGTCGAGCCTCGGTGTCACATACAATTCCGCTTGCCGCCATAGCCGCCTGTACGTGTGAAACATACTCTCAGACCGGGAAAAGCCGAAGTAATATCACAATCGCGACCGGCAAAAATGAACTTAAAGACGTTATCGGATTTGGTTTTCAAATAATATTCGAGATCTTTTATGTATTTTCCCACGTCTCGGCGATTTTTTTCAAATTCCCGGGTAATTCCCGAGGCCTGGCAGTCACTCTGCTTCCAGCAACTCTCTTTCTGATTGACCCGCTTTCGCGGTAGCAGAGTTTAGCGGAGGAAATGGCGGTAGCGGAAATCCGCTAAATAGCGGAATATTGAGACCCATGTGACACTATTTACCTGAGGGTTACCAGGGAACTTTGACTGCATCACCAACAAAATGTGCAATACAAGTGTCTTTTCATTTTTGACTATTGAAAAACAAAAAAAAAACAACCTGCCTAAGTGGGGAATAGCTTTACCTATTGCATTTCCAGGGATACCGATAAAAAAAGAATGGGAAAAAAAAGGCAACAGCAGAAATTTAAAAAATTAATAAAAATTATGTTTACCCCAAAATGATATAAAAGTCTCTCATTGCCCCTCCCCCACTCAGAGCAGTAAGTAGTTTGAACCCTGGGGAAACAAAATACAGGCTCACACCAACCCAAAACCACCAAGTACCCAATTATCCAAAGTTCATAATTGTAACTAAATAAAAATATTTTTAAAAAGAGTACTTACTTTGATGACATGAAAAGTGCTCTTGGTGTCATCCTCTCTTGACTCGCTCAGATACTCTGTGAGTCAAAGAAAGACAAGTGAACATTGCAACAAGTTACAGTTGAAATTGTCTTAGATAGTCATCTATTCGTGACCTCAGTGCTTTCTTGTCGTATCTCCATTTTTGTTTTACAGTGAAAACAGTTCATAACAAAGAGTGAGCTTAAGAAAAAGTCACATTCTAAATGTAAAAAAAAAAATGGAGATACGACAAGAAAGCACTGAGATCGCGATGTGTCTAGCAAAAAAGTGGCTGTCGTAGACAGATGGCTGTTTCAGTGTCATTACAATGTTTAAAAAGGCAGGGGGGGGGGGGGGGGGGGGAGAGATAAGCTGTGGCCGTTTGTACAGGTGACTGTCTTCAACAAGTGGTCGTTACAGCAGGTTCAACTGCATTTGAATTTAAAATCCAGGTGTGGCTTTTTCAGCATACAAAGCGTGAACCCTACCGGAATTACACGGTCACAGGGCAGTTTGGTCTTTCCAGTCTCATGAAAACCCCTTGTACCCTCCTATCCTTAACATGAATGACCCCTTCTCAGGGTGGGCAGGCAGTCCACAGACACCCCAGTCAGCATACAAAGCCATTACAAATAGAATATATCACTTCCATCTGCTTCTTGGTAGAATACTGAAAAAACATCCACTTCTAGTATTATCAATGTTAGCGTCAATTAACTCACTCAGCCCTGAGCCCGAGATAGTCGGGTTCCACACTTCTGCACAGGGCCCTGAGCCCGACAGTATCGGGATGGAAATTTCTACAGCTTAAAATAACGTAAACACACATCAAATACGAACAGACTGCACTTTATAAGTGATCCCTGCCCATTTCTTTGTAAGAAACAGACTATAACACCGGCAAAGGTTGCTTTCTTGACCCACAATGATTTATTTATAGTGGCTTCTTGACCCACAATTGAAAATAACTTAGCATGTGGTAACGAAGAGGGAAATGGGAACGAGTCTTGGTCTTTCATCAGAGCCACTTTTTGGTGCGTGTTGTTGACCTTTTTCAAATGGCAATATCTCACAGAGTACCAAATATTTTTTAATTCTATAAACGGTGAAAAGCCATACATAACTACTGACCTAACTTATGTGAAATTACTTTGTTTAACTTTTTTAGACTTTCTGCCAAAAAGACATATAAAAGATGAAGACATCACAGACACACAGGTAAACTTACTCAAAAGATGGTTCATCGCTTCATGCACAGCAGCTCGCACATTTTTCCCTCCTGCTGATATTTCTGAAAATATCCATATGAATCACAGAATTTAGTAATGCGCAAAACAAATTTCAAAAAGAAATAAACGAGAAAGAAATAAAATACGACTTTATTGATATAAAAAAGAGAACTGACGAGCAATACCCAAGAAAACACCTCAACGACATTTCATCTAAAAACATTTTACTGGCATTGCTTGACAAAGGAGTTGTGTCCGCTAACCAATCAATAAATACTGAAATTACCCCTCTGCATTCACTCAACTCCAAGAAATCTTGTAATCATTATGAGCTTAATTTCTCATGTAAAAACTACTTCAATTATAAAAGGCATAATATATTTGCAATTAATTTTTTTAGAATACAAAGAAAAACACAGAAAAACAACAATAAAACAAGAAACTGGCAAAAAGAAATCAGAATGTCTTTGTATGTATGTATGTATGTAGTATAGGGTTTTACGGCGCTCGCAACTGCTAAGGTCATATGAGCGTGCGAAACACAAGTTGTTTACTTCACAAAAGTACACAGCACAATTGGTTAACTAATTGACTTTAAAATGCTAAAATGTTAAAATATTAAAATTTAGTGTAAATATTAT
>NW_004797518.1:199392-201307 GCF_000002075.1 Aplysia californica | reverse complement strand
GAGGAGGAGGGGGCTGGGGGGAGGGGAGAAGGCACACCTCACACGAATGTCTTTCAGACTTACCTCTTTTTTCTGAGCTGACTGAACAACTAAAGCGAATAAGAGGCACTTGTGACTCAACTCTGAAACAGAAACAGAAAACATATAGAGAAACACTCTTACATTCAATTGTCAGTAAACTTCATTATACAAAATGAACAGCATGTCACATATCTAATAACTTCATAACGGAATAGATCACACCTCTACAACGTGCGTATTCATTGCCCACCGTTAGAAGATAGAAGTAAAGCACTGAACCTGCGGCACAATGCATGACTCACTTACACTCAAACTTTCAATAGAATTGCATATCTTTAGTGATATAAAAGAACCAGGCTACATGCTTACAGTTGAACATTCTCCCCTTCCCACGGAGGTAGATGTGTTCCAGCACCAGTGACGACCTCCACCACGATGTTGAGTCGACGTAACACATCTTCCCTGTTGAATTACAAAAGAAAACTTATATGGGTCACGACGCGGTGGAATCAGGCGCTCGTCAATTTTTGGGCATGTGGAGTTATTGGTATCTTCTTAAAGCAGATTTATTTGCATATCAAACATAAACTATCAAAAACAAACCTCTTAGGAAAACAGTATAAAAATTCAAACCAGCAACTTGATGCTAACATTATCTAAATCATAACGTTAAGATTATAACGTCTCAGAAGACAAAACTCTTGTCAAAAAGTTAACATAAAAATTGCCTTGTATTATTTTAGTTATGCATCAAGATATGGAAGAGAGATTTGACCAATGAAGAGCAGCACTCTTACACTGGACAGTTAATAACTTAACAACAGCTTACAGCTTGAAACTATACTTTAGTGTGTGGCGCACAATGGCCAGCAAAACAGGTAAATCAGTTCTTGTACCATCTTTTTTTGCTTCTCAAGTAAGAGGACATAGATCACTGACATCACATACTGACATGTCTTTTAACCCAGCACGAATAAAAATACTTGAAAATAGCCTTCAGACCCCAATAATCATTCTTTTTTTAAAAAGGACAGTACAAGCTGTTCCATGATTCCTCTGGGGAAAAAAAATCTAGTTTCCTAATAGGTTCACAACACTATTAACACCATAAATTACAGAAAAAGAAAATCCATGACAAGTAATTTGCCATTTGATCATTTGATAGGTACAGAAACAAGACTACTTCTCTTGAACACACTCACTTGGAAGTCTCATTGCTTGGGGAGATGTTTTGAAAGAACTGTATCTCTGGCAAGAGAAGCGTTTCTACAATTTCTGTGGCGAGAGACAACTCCTCCTGTGAGGGGATATGCCACTGGACATTCAGGTTGTCCAGGTCTCCAGCTGCCCCCCAGTCCTGTAAAGAACAGACATAGCATTAGATCACTCCAAGTTCACAATCTAAACAGCTGCCCCTCAGATGTGAACAGACATGGCATTAGTGAACAGACAGGGCATTAGATCACTCCACGTTCACAATCTAAACAGCTGCCCCCCGGTCTTGTGGTGAAGACATGGCATTAAATCACTCCAAGTTCACAATATAAACAGCTCCTGTTCCTCCCCCCTCCTCCCCCCATGCTGAGGTGTACAGACATAGCGTTAGATCACTCAAAGTTCACAATCAGTGCTTCCACCAGCTGAAGCTGAAAAGTAAGGAAAATTCTGCAGGGGGTCTGGGGGCGAAACCCCCGAAGAAACAGAAATTTAGTGCTTTTAGAGGGTAGAAAATGGGCATTTGGGAGCCTGTTTGAAGATATTGCCTACAGCCCATAATATTCATTTTTCACCAACATTTTGTCTTGTTTGACTTCATCCCCAGCATATCTTTCCAATGTTGGAAATGTTTAAAAGCAGGTTCCCCTTTCATTGCTACTATAATTCAATTAATTTG
>NW_004797518.1:166150-197928 GCF_000002075.1 Aplysia californica | reverse complement strand
GAGAGAGAGAGAGAGAGAGAGATAGAGTTTGCTGTGGGCATTCTTGTAATTATAATTTTTACTTCTCCTAAAACTGCCACAGAGATACTACTCACTCTGATGGGGAGGTACTCGTTGGCCGGGCTGTCAAAGTTTCGGTCCACACTCTTGAACTCGAGCGGGTACATCTGAGCAATGACTTTGAGCAGATTCCTCAGCAATTGTCCAGCCAGCTCATAGCCTTGCACACACTTGAGGCGGAGTGTGTTCCGGATCACACCCATGAGCTCAGATTTGTACTCCAGCAGCTTGGAACCATCACAACGGACAGCCTGTCACAGATGTCAACAGAGAAAGTAAAGGCCAACACCTAGATGAAAATCTCCCCAATCAAAACTCGTGTTGTGAGCTTGAGAAAGAAGTTTTTACCTGTCTTATGATTAACCGTATGCAAAGACCCTGACACTCACACAATTCACTCTCTTTCCTCTTTCTGTGCCTCTGCCCTGTGTATCCTCCCCAATATCCTTGCTCAAGATAGCAAAATACTTTCTGCACCTTCCAACAGGCTTTCTCAGAGCCACACATATATGTTATGACTCGAGACAAATCTGCCATAACAAAAATACAAAAACACTATAAACCACTTGCTACATCACCTATCCATCCATATCCTATGCCAACACTATGACCAAAGAAAAAAGTCTGTGATATCAAAATAGTGTTCAATGTGTCATCACTTACATGGGATAACATGAGCAAGTCCCACAGGAACGGGTCGTCCAAATGCTCCTCCTCATATGCACCTGGATCTGGGAACACAACAAACAATAAATAATGTTGTTAACTGACACTGAAACAACAGACTACACAAAAAACTATTTTTCTAACACAATTTTGGAATCAGATGAAAGTGCACAGCGAATTGACATTCACAGAGTGACACAAATTCTTAAAACATGAACCAATTACAAAAGCCATACTGATCATATTAATAACACCACATCCACAGCAAAATATCTTCAAATCACATCATCATCCAGTGTATTGTAATCTTTCCTTTCAATCAAAATTTTAAAATGCAAGTTTTGTAGATGTTCCTCATTATTCTTTCATCAAAGAAATTCCCATTCATTACTCCTGTCTTCCCAAGATTTCTTTTGACCATGATCTCACCACAGTTATTGCTAATAGGCTTTCAAGTCAAGAATACCAAGGTGAAAAACTTTCACTCTAGATGCTCATCATTCCCAGGTGTTAATCCAATATGAACTTACGATCATTCAGAAATCCTTGGATGTTGGCACAAAAGTGGGGGATAAACATCTTGAGGGCAACTTCTGGTTTGATCTGAAATTTGAATAAAAAAGTCAGCAACAGGTCTCTACACAATCTATGAATCATTTTCCTTTGGTCAAAAAAACAAATTACAATGAAATATGACCAACATAGAATGTCCACAAAAAAAGAACAGTTCTGAAATGACATCATTTTTGGAACAAACATTTATAAAGTTTATAGATGTTGACAATTCGTACACAACTCAATATCAAAATCCCTCCCCATTTTCTGTACAAGACAAATTCAAATATCTACTTCAACCTGCATCTTTAGTAAGACTACACATTTCAGCTTATTAGACACCAAATTTAAGCAGAAATTTGTGTTGCTAGTGTAGTCTAAGTTGAACATTTTTTAAAACTGTTTTTGTGATTAACAGTACAGCACAAACAGTAGTAAGTGTTTATTTGGACCTTTCAGTCATATATAAGGGTAAACTATTAATTTAATGTAAAATTTCGCCATTTTAGAATTGTAGTATTGTTCAGTTCTTCATATGAAAAATCTCAGACTGTCTCCTTGGAAAAGGTGAATCATGACTATAAAAAGTAACAACATACAATACAGTCTGTCGTGTACAAAACTAACCTTATCAAAACCTTGTGTTGATTAAAGCTAACACATCACAAGTCACTTATCAGATGGTATCCGTTTGATAAGACTGGGCAAGGGGAAATTTACTTTTTTTAAAGTATTGTTTAAATCATTCACTTCAGCCACAAGCCAAAGGTACCCAAGCTTCTGTCAGATCTTGTAAAAAGTAAAGTTGTTCCCGCATCCGATCCGGACATTGGGGATTGCCTTGTTGGTGAGAAACTTCCTGGGCTTTCGGCATATTGTGGTAGGGTGGCCACTTCCTTTCCACACCGCCTTCACTTCACCAACTGGAAGTCAGGTACCCATTAAAACTGGGTGGGCAGGAGGGGGCGAAAAAAATGCATGTCCGAACCGAGGCTCAAACCTGTACTTTCCGCTTAGGACACAAGCGCACTAACCGCTCTGCCACCGCACCCTCGTCTGATCTTGTACTGACAGCAAATGGTAGCAACCCATGAGAAAACTAATGCCCAAGCCTAAAAGTAATAACATTGAAATTACATACATTTCGTAATTGCAGCTCCCCAATTGTACTAACCTTTAGCTTTTATTTTACAAAATAAGTTAGAACTTCATTCTGAAGACCTCCAGACACCTCTTGTACCTTTTCTACCTCCCTTTCTTCATAGCCCAGTTCATCAATGTGAGGAAAAACTACCAGCCACTGAGTTTATATCTGTTTTGACTTATAGACAAAACACTTGTTTTGTTTGTTTAGTATAGGGTTTTACGGCGCTCGCAACTGCATAAGGTCATATGAGCGCGCGGGACACACCTAATACTTTTTCGTTGGTAGGAAATTTTGAATTTTGCCCGGGTGGCGGCCGAAGCCTACTCTTATCGATTTTAGACCACCAAGGGATCTTTAACGTGCGCAACTTGCACACGGGCCCTCCGAGATTCTTCGCCCTTGTCCGAGAAGGCTAGGTGTAGATCTTTCCTACCAGAAGATCAGGGGTGTGGCAGAAAGACAGCAGTTAGGAGGAGCCAAGGAGTAGCAGTAGAAAGGCTGCAGAAAGAGTCAGGAGCCCAGAGGAGGGGGCAAAGGAGGTGAGGGCAGAAAGTGGAAATGAAAGCAGACAACAGAACATTGCTAGAGATCAGGAAAGGATGTGAAAGGAGACAATTTTAGAGAAGAAAATTTTTTGTTCGCTACCCGGAATCGAACCCTTAACCTCTAGGCCACGAGAGCCCCCAGACAAAACACTGTTCAGCATGTGAGTGGTTGGAGGGTATTGCTCGAGGGTTTTTCTTTTCTTTCCTTCCGAGATCCCTATCAGTCTTACTTTACATCTGCACTAAATGACCACTACTGTGTCAATGAGCTTCTCTTCACCCAAAGCTATAACCCAGATATGCCAACCACAGAAAACCGAAATGAGTATTGGGAAATATGAAAATGTGTATTTTCAGGGGAAAATGTGTATTCCCCACGACCGACCAACTAGTAATAGTAAAATTTACTAGCTCACCAGCTCGAAAAAGGGAGCACACACGCGTACAATATACATGTATCCAGTCAACAACATGTCAGTGTTCAATGTCGTACAGGGGTCTTGTTTGACTTAAGTATTTCAATCTATTATATATTTTCCTCTCATTATTATATAAAAAATAAATCCTGCTTTGAGAGTGAAGGGCCTAGAACAAGAATTTCGACTATCAAGAACCAGTCTGGGTGTCATGATTCATATTATGAACTGACAGACTCAAATTATTGCTCAAACTCAGAGAAGAGCAATAACTTGAAAGGCTCAAGTAGACCCGTGCACTGTGAGAGTTGTAACAACTGTGGGAGGGCAAGATGCAGTGACACTGAAAATCTGCCATTACTGAACAGAAAGCTACAACATACACCGAAGGTATAACTTACTATCACCCATCCAAGCAGATGTAGGTATAATTTATTATCACCCATCCAAGTAGGTATAATTACTTTCACCCATCCAATGAAACGCGAACACTTTATTTCAATAACACAGACTTGCAAAGTATGAGGGGTCCCGATTCCGCACACAGCCTGCACCAACGCGCGCTTAGCAGAAAGCTCTAATCAAAGTTCTGAAATGCGCTTCCAAGTTTTTGTCCTCTGGTGTTGCCTTAACCCCCCCCCCCCCCCCCTGATAGTATCTTAAACCCCAAAAAATCAATAATCTCCTCCCCTATTCCGTAGTCATATACTTCGCAACGCCGTTACTCCCACCAAAGATGGTCTTTACTCACACGATGCCGTATTTATTTATGACGCGAATGCGCACAGGTTCAGTGACCGGTCACGATGGCGAGCCAGACAATCTAAAAATCGGACGACGCTTGTATTTTCTTTTCTTTTTTTTTTTTCACAAGCGACAGCCAAAGCGACGAGTCCGAGTGTTTATTACATTTTATTTGCACGGCGACATTGCGTTTATACTGCACAACCTGCATGCCACAAATGTTGCGTTATCAGACAACTGCTGGCAAACTTCTTGGTGGTAGCGAAAGCGAAAGTAGATCTTGATTTTCCCGATCGAGCCTCGGTGTCACATACGCTTGCCACCATAGCTGCCTATACGCGTGAAAGTGAAACGTACTCTCCGGACGGGGAAAAGCTGAACGAATATAATATAGCAATGACAATGAAAAATTAAATTTTCATCCGATTTGCTTAAAAAATGGGCTTAAATGAAACTAGAGTAAATTCTAAGAACTGTGGTTTTTAAATTTTAAAAATCCATTGATAAATTAAAAAGTTATTGGGATTTTTGTTTGCAAAATGTTGGAGGACCGTCATATAGGAAAAAATCGCCAAAATGTGGGACATGTTTTGATGTATTTTGAGGAAAAACTGTTCATAAGTAAGTAATGAATTGGTGCATATGAATGAAACTTGGCATCTCCATGTGATTTTTTGTGCCAAATCTAGTTCTGCTATCACTTTTTCGTTGTCTTCATTACTTTGGATCTTAAAGACTGATATTTGCGTGAAATTTGTTGAATTGCGTGACATCGTTTTTACCGCGACGCGATCACCCCTTCTAAAACTCAGTAAAGCGCTATCGGGAAAACCCGCGATGTAGTCATCGGTGACCTATTTGGTTATAGGCAGCCAATCACATGCCGCCTAGCGATCACGCGCCTCTTGCATGCCGGCACCTCGCGTTTGGAATGCGCGATTAAGTTTCTAGATCTAGTGTTTTATCAATGGGTGGGTGGTAATTTTAAGTTGGTACGGAAAATCTACTAAACGCAGAGATCTGAAATTTTACAGCAATAAAGAAGACATGTGGGGCGCTTGTGTGGTCGGCGATCAACCCGCAGCTCCGCTTAGTTTTCGAACCGCAGAGGAAATTCTCACAAACACGGCAATATCTCCGGTTCTAGTAATCGTTCGGGATTGTACGCTGGCATGTCGTTAGTTTAACCTTTCCTCTGGTTGGTTGCCGAGTTTCATTTATTTTCGTCCAGGAGTTTTCCCGTAACTAAACTTAGAAGAGATTCACTTCTGATTCCGAGCGGCCCAAAAAATACCCCTCGCGCGGAGGCCGATTTCCGGCACAAGGCGCAGCGGGCGATTGGCATTGCTATATAATATCACGATCACGACCGGCAAAAATGAACTTACTGACCTTATCGGACTTGGTTTTCATATACAGTATTCCAGTTCTGCCATACTGATACTATTTTAAAAGATGGGACTTGAGATAATTAGGTTTACTCGCCCAAGCTGAATCTCATATTTTTCGCATTCCAGGAAGCGTATTTTTTCATGAAAAGTCGTATTCGCGTATTTTCGGCCAAAAACCGTACTAAAATACGTAAAATCGTACTGATTGGCATCTCTGTATAACCCTTTGAGTTTTCAGTCTGCCAAGAGATGGTAACTTACCCTAATTACTGATCTGCAGAGATTCGCAGCCAGTTTTCCGCTGACCTTCACCTCAAACACATTGGTTGTGATAAATCTGTGGATCTTTTTCAGAGCACTCTGAAAAGAAAAGTTAAATTACAGTTACTAGAAATCATATTTATCAAAGACAATCTAAAAAGTCATAAGCACATAGTGGACATTCCACACTTCGATATGATTGAAATACAAGACGTGTGACTAGGATGAAGAATTAAAAAAGGAGTAAAAATATTACATTTCAACATACAACAAATTAATCCATAATGCACGGCAACATATCTACTGCCCTAAGAGGGAAAATGCTCGAATGTGAGGAACAAAAAGTCAACATACACATAAATGTGTCCCTGCCGGTCAATATCAGTCATATGAAGGAAATTTCAAAACTGAGTTAACATTATTTTCAAAAACTGTCACCTTTTCCCTACAATTTAAAACAAGAATGAAGTAAATGTGACCATATTTGACGAAAATACAGAACTTTTAATTGTGCGAGGTGAGGAAACCCGAAAAGGAGAAAAAACAATTTCATGGAAAGTCACTTTTTTGTCTTTCGAGCCTCGTGGCTCATAGCAGAACAGTGCGTCTTACGACTGATATTGAGTAGGGCAGACAGAAATATGGATTACACAGTTTACAAATGTTTAACTTTCAACCAACAAAATTTTGATCATTTAGGAGATGGGTTGCTTTTACCCTGCCTGTCAGAACTAACTTGAGTGGTTGTTTAGGACTTCTATCTGCATGTGTGGTGGGGTCGTAATGGTCATGCTATTTGCTATGTATACACAAGACATGCGTTCAGTTCCAACGAGGGGGAAGCAAGTTTAATGAGTTTGGTTTTTGCTCTGTTGGAATGTACCAACAGCTCAGGTTGGTTTTAACAGGCAGAGTAGAAGCAGCCCATCTACTAAATGATCAAAATTTTGTTGGTTAAAAGTCAGAGAAAAGGAAAAGAGGAAAGAAGACACTAGACAAAGACTCATCGTGTACCATGTAGATTGGAGTGGAGCACTGCTGCAACATGGCAGACACCGTGGACGCCAGGCCCATCTCCATCACCGACTGCTCCATAGTGACACGCTCCAAGGCACCAAAACTTGCCTCTTGGCGGCTGTTCTCTATCAGGCTGTGTACCCTACACGAAAGAAAACAACACACTGTCAATAATCTGTAATGTTTTAGTTAGACTTTTACGGTCTCATGGTCGAGAGGTTAAGGTGTTCCCCTCTCATTCAATTGGTCCCGGGTTCGCATCTGGAGAGCAGTGGAAATTTTCTTCTCTAAAATGCTCTCCTTTCACCTCCTTTCCTGCTCTCTAACAATGTTCTGTCATCAGCTTTCATCTTCACTTTCTACTAGAGCTGTGCCCATTCCACTTTACTATTCCACATTCATGATTTTTGCACTATTCACAGCTATTCAAAGCGTGGCAGAGCCACTCGAATGCCGTGTGATTTTTTTTTTTACAGATAGATCTAATGGATTTTCGTCACTGGACTATCACAATATAACAAAAAACTATCCGACGGCGCTGTGAATAGCAGAAGTTAGATCTGGGCTTATCATATATAAGAAAATACGATTCGACGTCGCTTCGAATTGCGGAAGTTAGATCTGGGCTTATCTTATATATAAAAAAAAACTATTCAACGGCGCTGTGAATAGCAGAAGTTAGATCTGGGCTTATCATATATAAGAAAATACGATTCGACGGAGCTTCGAATTGCGGAAGTTAGATCTGGGCTTATCTTACATAAGAAAAAACTATTTGACGGCGCTGTGAATGGCTGAAGTTAGGTCTGGGCTTGTCACACATAAGAAAATACGATTCGACGGTGCTTCGAATTGCGGAAGTTAGATCTTATATGAGAAAAAACTATTCTACAGCGCTGTGAATAGCGGAAGTTAGATCTAGGATTATCACATATAAGAAAAAAACATTCGACGGCGCTGAGAGTAGCTAGCAAATGTAGAATAGCAGAACTTAGTTCTGGGTTTATGCCTGTCAAATTTTTTTTTTTTAAACATTCGACGGAGGTATTCGAAAATCATGAATAGTGAGCTCATGCTTCGAAGCTTCTATGATTTTTTGTTTCCTCAAAAACCAACAGCACTACTTTCTACCCTCACCCTCACCTCCTTTGCCCCCTCCTTTGGGCTCCAAACTCTTTCTGCAGCCTTTCTACTGCTACTCCTTGGCTCCTTATTGCTGTGTTTCAGCCACATTCCTGATCTTATGGTAGGTAAGATCCAACACCTAGCCTTCTCAGAAAAGGGCCAAAAAACCTCGCAAGTTGCACACATTAAAAGATCCCTTAGTGGTCCAAAATCAATAAGAGTTGGCTTCGTCTGCCACCAGGCAAAATTCAAAATTTCTTACCAACTGAACAATGTTTAATGTGTCCTGTGCACTCCTATGACCTTATGCCATTGCGAGCACTGTAAAACACTTACAAAAAAAAAAAGACGTTTACGAAACTTGCAACACAATTAGGTCATGTAAGTACCAAAGATTAGACGCGTTACAAGAGAGTAGCAAACAAAAAAAAAGGAGGAAAGGTAAGGACGACAGATGTTTAATAGGATAGAAAGAGCAAACCACACAAGAGCATCTTCCAACCTCCCAAAGTCAGTTAATCTCAGTCATAGTCTATATAAGGAATTGGTATTGAAACATCCATATTCTCTGACAGTTGTTATGCCAAGTATGACTGAATATACCTATATAGATGAGTGCATGCATGCACATATAGTAGTATGCTAGTGCACCCAACCCAAAAGCATCAAACATCTGAAGACATCCCCGCTGATATATTATAATAATAATAATAAATAGTATTTGTATAGCACATAACCCCTGCTCCAACAGCAAGCTCTATGTCCTTTACACTATATTATTACCTCAACAGACCCTAGAACATTCAGAAACATTCTCGGCTTCCCGGAAAGCATACATCAAGAACATATTCTCAAGGCAGGAGTCATAGACCACATATGCCTGTATATAATGAATTCACTATTGAAATAACTGAAAAAGAAATATCCCAATCGCAAGAAAAATGGGTGGCGAGGCTCTTAATATTTTTTGTCAGAGTTGCAAAGCAACAATACAAAAAATGCAAAGACACACTAGAAGCAAGGACAATAAATCAAAAACAAAAGAACAGAAGATGAGAACAACATTGCCCTTTTATTGATGGCACTCATGACCAGTAACACATTGAGAAGCACTATATCTATGAAATTCCATATTATATGACAGCATGAAGATTATTCCAATCATCTTCCAATTAACACTTTCAGTAACTCACTTGAGCCTAAACTATTTTTCACCCAACAACCATTGCAGCCAGACACTTTTGGGGTATAAACCACAAAAAGACTGAACGCTATCATAATATTTTATTTTTTTTAAAATACAAGAGAAAGAAATAAATGCTCTCACAGAAAAAGAAAACTGCATCTAATTTGTCCCAATAGTTTTTATTTTATCAATATTTTGAAATGGCAATGTCTGGGGGTTACCTAATTTTTTTTTAAGCCCAATTTGTAATAGTTCGTTATAGCTAGAAAAAGTATCGCACATAACTTCACCAAATTTTTAACAAAATGAAAGAAGTGGGTCAACTGTTGGCCCGCCGCTACCTGTAGCTTTTACCAAAAAATACCGGGGGTATCATTCGATAAAGCACATCCCGTAAATACACGAGACAAGGCCACTGGGCTGGCGGGGCGTCCCGTAAATACACGGGAATAAGTTAAACCAAACCACTCATCTAGTCCTTGATCAAAACTGCACCTCCCCTCGACATCTAACAATACAACAGGACAGATAAAGTAACGTCAGATAAAGTATTAATCGTGAAGTAAAGGAGTAAATGTTTATGCCTCCTTTCAATAATATATGAACTTTTCTTACCTGTCTAGAAAACAGAGGACAAAGTCCTCAAACTGAGCAGTTGCTGAGCATAGATCTTTCTCATGCTGTAAACAAAGAAACAGAATCAATATTTAAACACAAATTTTATTTGCTTATCGTTGTGAGAAGCAGGCACACTGGGGACTTCTTGAGCCTTTGGATGTTCAAAATATAAACCTGAAGTACTAAAGAGTTTCAATACAAGTTATTAATCAATAATTTATGTTTATCCTGCATGTTTCAACCAGCTGCAAAGTGATATCCTCTTAGTCATTGTGACAATGATAATTTCACCACAATAAGAACGGGCTCAACATTAACACTTTTCTAGACATCTCATAAAAGCTAATACATGAAGATACCTCTTAACACAGTCTGGTGTGAGGAGGCTTTGTATAAGTGTCAAGACACTGTGGAATCAGGCTCTAGTCAATTTTTGGGAGTACGGAGTTATTGGTATCATCTTAAAGCTTTTTTATTTGATTTGCTTTCGATGAAAAAATATTCACCATTTCAGAAGTAAAGTTGGCCAGAAAATGCCTGCCAAAGTTTGGTGACTTCCAGAGCTTGAGAGTCCTTGGAAAACTGAAAATTTACTTTTGTTGTGCCTTAAGTCAACCTTTTGCTGTAAAGTACACATATAAATGTGTCTTTAAATTGACATAAAAGGTGGTGAGCTAAAAAACAATTTGATTAAAAATTGATAAGAGGGCAAAAAAATGCAGATTTCTTCTATTTCATTATTTTGACAAGCACCTGATTCCACCACAATGCCTCACCGTTATTTGAGACTATCTGGTTACCAAAACGTAGTGTCTCAGGCATCATGTGTCGATGGGAAATGCATATATATTCAGCATCACAAGGACCTTACTTTGACTGAGTGTGACAAACATTTATGACAAAAGCTGGAGAAGCGTTAATATCATGATGGATATCACTTAAGAACTATGCCTCACATGCCACACATGAAAAAAATACCTCGGTCAAGTCTTGCAGTGTGTGAACAGCATCAGAGGAATCCACTATGGGGACCAAAGAGACAAATGTAGAGACCATCTGCAGTGTCACCTGCAAAAAAAATAATAGTTTATAAAAGTGTTTACTTCCATATATTATTAACAAACCTACGTTTTCTCACACGAAAACACACACACATACACACGCACACACACTATTATCATAAGCAATTGTAAACGTGAATTTCCTCATGAACATATATCTTGATCGGGGTTCGGATGCATACGAGTGCTGCACTGATATAAAGAACATTTTAACAGCACCTTTTTTTTAAAAATTGTCTTATCTTAATCAATTAAAATTTCAGGTATAAAACTTCATGCACGGCGTCACTTTTCCCCCGATTCTGTTACTTTTAGTTAGCGTGACTCAGCTGCCCCCCAGAGCTCCCCGGCTCGGGGTCACGGGGTCAATGAGCCCTGAAGCGACTTTGCTGATGTCTGTTAGGAAGTTCGCATTTTTGACTATGTCTAAAACGATATAACTTCTTCCTCATCCCACATAGCAAACCATTACGGGGATGTACTAAAAGCTCAATGTCTTGAGATTTATTCTGCTTTAGAATGGTTAATTTCTTTGCCTTAGTTTTTGTTCTAGTCAAGTGTTTATAGAGTACCCAATTTGTCCTATTTTAGTTACAAACTTATGAATAAATGATTGTTAATTTTAAAAAGGCACGACAGATCTCTCCAAAATCTCAGTTAAACTGACTACGAATATCATGTCTTTTACCATGAGAAATCTTAAATCTGCACGAGTAGAAATAGTCAAGTTATAAGAGAAGAAAGATGCACATCTGCATTTCTTAACTAAAGATGATCAGCGTTAGCTCTTATTTTACTATAAAACAAGAGAAAGTTACTCTGCGTTTGTTCATGAATCATGCTGTGTCTGTGGCAGCCTGCATACAACTAAAAACATATAATATAGAATCTAAGCGATTAAAAAACCCACAAACCCATGTAAATACATTGGTAGAGATAAACTTCTTGTATGGAATAGAAATAATGACAGCTAACACATTCATTCTTAGTTTTTTGTGTCGGAAATATGCGCGGACACAATTATGAATGTAAAGAAATCAGTCACATTGTCAGTTATTGCAAATGGTCATAGAAACGAAAAATAAAGCTGGAAAAGTCTGGTGCTGATTCAGTGTCCCTAGAAAGCTAGAAATTATTCTTATAACCCAATTACGAGAAGTCATCCCTATTATTCAGTCAACTTACAAAACCTGGACTTAGCGTTTTAAGAAAAGTAAGGAATTTCTGGAGTGTAACAGATACTGTTCGTGTATTAGATCTACATTGAAGATGTATTCTAGCACTAAAGTCGATTTGTACTTTTCATAGAGAAACTTCATGGTAATTTTTATCAACTTTCGAGAAAATATGCGAATATTCACGATTATATCAGACACATAAAGTTGTATTTGGAGGAATTACTTCATAGCGAATTGTGTGCCCGATGGATAAAGTTGCAAAATTACAGCTTTCTATTATATGCGCAGATACCATCTTTTCTGGGTATCTGCACCAATGCTATGTCGTTCATATTCCAAAAGTTCGACAGATTTTGACGAGGCCTTTTTTTAAATTCACGTTAGTCCAAAAAAAATTACAATTTAGCATTGCCGGCTCCAGCGCGTATAACGAAATAACCAGACAAGTTACAACGTCCGTTCTTTTTTGAGTCTCAAGAGCAGAAATGCATGCTTTGGGTGCACTAAATGAGAATTACCATAAATACAAGGATACACCTTAAATTGTACGTTGAAAAGTACCAAAAATTAAGTCGGCCCAGACAGAGCGGCGACAGCGAGCTGACCCCCATGACCCCGACGAGATAAGGCGCCCGGCGTGGAACCCCCGCAACAACTAAAATTCCACTGCCGTTGCGCCGTGCATGAAAAATCAGTATCATCTATTTTGAGAAGCATTACACAGTTCCTGAACGTATTGATATTTTACAATTTAATTTTATCTCCTCACCCATCTTAGCTCGTTTTAAAAACTATTTCCCAATAAACCAAAAGAAAAGAGAACATTTCCCTCCATAAAAACTCCAAAAGAGTTTATACAACTAAAAAAACAAAATCAAAACAGACATCCTTTATACATATTTACAGAATCTTTACAAGCAATGGCACTTTCCTGAAACTGAAAGAAAAATTGCAAAACTCTAGGTAAATGAATAAACACCTAAAAATAGTTAATAAAATGCTGTTCTCTTTTTCTCAATAAAGTTTTGAAAGATTTCCCCTTTTGCAAATGCAGGTTTGATCATGAAGTGGCATTTTACCGTGATTACTCATTCATGCACTTATCTTTGCCTGTCCGCATGAATTGCTAATTGTAACAGTCCAAATGCTTTTCTATTTTTTAGCAATAAATTGCCTCATTCCTTGAAAAAAAAAAAATTAAATAAATAAAACAATTAAAAAGTTCATAAAATGTTAGCATGTCAACAACATACCAAGGTTTTCTTGAAATCATTCGCATCAATTCCAGGTAAGGCCAGGTTGAGCAATGGAAGAACATGAGAGGGGCCCTCTGGGTAGTACTTGGGGGACATCAACATAGGCCTCGCCACAGACACAATGCAAATCATGCAGGCAATCAGACGGTGAGGCTCTATCAGTGTCTCCATCGCTGGATACATCCTACAAGATGAAAAATCAAAATTGTGCTTAATAATTAAAATGATTCAAGCCCTTCAGGTGAACAGGTGGGATGGAGAGAAGCAAACTATACATGAATTCAGCGAAGTAACATAAATTTACTGCACGTTTTGAATAACTTAGCTTAAATACATACATGCAGCAAGAACAATTTCATATCAGTGCCTGAACAAAAATGAAAAACTCCTGTCCTATTTTTAAATGCACTTTTATCAGTAGGATAAAACAATAACTATGTAAAACTGAAAAGTCATAAGGATCTAAAAAAATTAACAAACAAAATAAAATACAATCTCAAAACTTCATTTTCCTTGATAATTCCCCAATATAGCTGAAAGTTTTCTTTCACCATTGTACTTCCTTGTTCAATTAAATATGAGTGAGAATAGTTTTAAACCTCTCTTTTAATATTTTGACAACATAGATTACACTGAATATATAGAGAATATTTATCAGAATCTCTTGCCTGGGTTTTAAGTTTCTCACAGAACACCACATAAAACCGAAGGATATACTTACTTTTCCAACAGAGGAGGAACAACAATCTCAGGACGGAGAGTAGCTAAACTTCGAAGAGCCATGGAAGCATCCTGGCTGCCAAATTTCCCAAACATAGCCACAAACACAGAGGACTTGAGACTTTCAACAAACTCTGTGACTTGTGCATCTGTCAGTTTGTGTGAGTCAGGCACGGGGGTCAACCAGGCTAATTCCTTGTAACGCTCCCTGAGATAAGAAGCCATAGAGATAGAAATCAAAGACAAGGCAAACAGAGGCAGGCTGCAACACTTCTACTTTTTACACTTCATGTGTTAGAACTGTACATATCAAAGACCACGAGAAGTCATTCTGTTACCTCTGAATTACAATAGTATTTTCAATACTGGCTTGTAAAAAAAAAAGTATGGTCACACTTTCTTAAAACTGCAAAAAGACAAATGTCGAACAGCTACAAAATTACAAATAATCAGAACAGATAAAAGAAAAGAACTCGTGAGATTTCAATCCTACATACAAACTAAAAAAAACAATTCTAAAACTCACCTTCTCAAGCGCCTAACAAACATTCTTGGCAGTGTTTGCAAGAATGATCCAAGACGTATCTGTAGACCAAAATAAATGTTTACTACCACTATCGAAAAAAAAATCTCAAATGCTCATGTTCACTTGTACTGTGATATAGTAAGGGCCGGATGAGCCTTTTGCTAATTTCAATGATCAATAAACAGTATACACCAGACAAAATGAAAAATCGGTCAAATAATTCTAAAAAACTCATCACATGTTATTTTCTTAGGAAAGGTATGTCATTCACTATTCACTTAAACCAAAAACTATTTTCTCCTGCCAATGTAAAAAAACAATGGCAGATGACAATCTTTCCCCTAGAAAACCACTGCATATGACAAATGAGACATTCTGCCAATGGACCCATAATATTGTTTTACACAGTCAATGTCTTGGAGCTTCGTCCATTCATTCAAATGATGTAAGCCAATTTGTCAAATGTGTTAAAGATATTCAACATTACGATGATGTGAGTGAATACACCCCTAAAAACGTTCAGATCCATCAAACCATGCAAGATACAGAAACTTCCTACTCCCGTGTGACATTACTCCGGCAAAAAATAGCTAAAACAGTATCTTCATTTCAAAAGAGAACAGAAAAGAGACATTTATAAATTTGTAACCAGACATAATTCTGATTGTTTTGCTTTATGATTTTTGAAACATAGCTGAGCATGCTCTAAAAGCCAATGAACTTTCTAATGGTTAACAGTGCAATCAAAGACAAAACAGACAACAATCCTTACCGTCCACCTGCCAGTGTTTGATGGATGATAGAATGAATGCAAAGCTTTGAAAAGTTTGGTTAAATGCTCTTGCACAGTTCCATCTGGTCCACCCTGTAAGAAAAAAAAAAACCCAGCACATCAAAACAGCTGACATTTTTCAGATTTTCTCTTAATTCTTGACAATATTGAAATAAAAAGCAATCTGTCATCTATGACATCCCAGAAATTAAGATGGTTCCGTAAGAAATTTTACATAGAATAAATCTTTCATTAAAGCACAGAAAAGGTTGCTGCCATAAAAGTACAGTCAAATCTTCAAAATTCCACAAGGAAACAAAAGTTATTGAATAGGATAATTTCCATAACAGATGTCTCGTTCGTCTTGTAATGGACATTCCTGTCTCTAGTGCAAAGGTTGCCGTTTGCTGCTGGTCCTTCAGGGTCCAGTAAAGTTTTGAAGCTTCCGCCTAGGGTTGGGCCAACACTTCCTTCTTAGTCCTTCATGAATTGGGCTGGGTTGATGCATACTATATCCTGTTTGGCTGTGGGTTCTATATTGACACTACATAACTCATGTAAAAAGTAGCTTTTATACACCAGTGCCAAAACTTTTTTCTTTTAAATGTAGGTGTTCTTACACCCCCATAATGACAATTTAGATCATTTAGGAGGCGGCCCTCTGACTTTGCCTGCCAGGGCCAACCAGAGTTGAGAGGGACACAACATCCCAGCTAAAAGACTGAGATATTCTATAAACATTTCTTCCCCACTCGGGAATCGAACTCTGGTCTCCTGCATGCAACAGCCAAGCACGTAACCACTACATCAGAGACGTCAGCACCAAAACTTTGAACAGGATGGCATAAAGATAACTGTTGTTTTGGTGCTCCCAATTCAAGCAACCACAAAGCAGACCTACCATCATCCCAACAATCAGAGTAGACACACTTGCTGTCTCATATGCATTATGATGTCTGTTTGGGGTCATCTGCTTTGTGCCCACAGGAAGGCAAAAACTGCGCAGCAGTCGGGTGAAGACCTGTTTAAACAAAAAAATGTATGATGAACATTATAAGATCAGCACTAAAAGCGCATATGAAGAAACACTAGTCATCAAAAATTCTATCATCTCAATTTACATATCCTGCACATTTCTAAATTAAAGGCATAAGATAAGTGCTTCAGTACAGGCAAAATATATGAAATAAAACAAAAACTAATGAGAATAGATGACTGTAATGCCTGGAAAACAAGGCAAAAGTTCTTTTTAAAAAGTTTATACACATTCAATAACACGAATAATAATCCTAAAATGAAGGTTTTAAAGGTAAAAAAAAAAGAAACTAGCAGTTATAAGATCAATGATGAAATTATAAATCTATTGTCAATATGAATGCACTGATCAACAATACAAAGTAATGAGCCTAATCGGCCTTTAAAATCCTTGTTTTCAAAAGCAAAATGAAGTGAGACCGTTCCGCAGAATTGAAAGGTTGGCCTAAGACATAAGTTAGAGACAGCAAACATTGATTATTAAAACTAGATCTAAAAAAACAGTTCTATCAAGACTCACCATAGGAACATGCGGCTTCCAGTCAATGTAGCCCACATTGTCATGTGCTAGTCTTGAAAACAAATTAACAAGACTCTGAGAAAATAACAAAATTAATTCCAAACAGTGTTAACAACATTCAACTGGAAACTAAAACAAAGCAAGATCAAAAGTGATACATAGAGAAAAGAACACAAAATCATGACATTTTCATTTAAAAAATTAATGTCTTATTAAATAGGAGATAAAAAAGTAGCGATTCAGCTATTAATAACCAGTCAGCACAATAACTGTACCATTTCCCAAGAAACAGATTAGACCAAGAGCAAAACTGAGACGGAACAGCAGACCACACCAGAGCACCTTCGGGTATTTTGTAATTACTCCCCTATGAAAGAAATTTTCTGCAAGGAAAATTATGACCAAAAAAAAGATGAAGGGACTTTCATACACACATATAGACTCCAACGGATGTTCTCAATTACATTGAAATCTCATATCACATATAACTGTCTGACCACTAAAATATTTCTAGTAACCTCAAGAGTGCATGATTCGAGTAAATAATTTCCAAAGCAAAATGACCCAGTTCACTGAAAAAAATCTAGTAACTACTAATCCAACATGCTTTCTGCTTGTACCTTTTAAATGTTTTTCTGTGAAACAAAGCCGATAAAATTTCCATTTTGACCATTAAAATGGAAGCGATGGGGCTACAAAAGACAGGAAAACTGACCATACATCAATTTGACCTGACTATTGAGCACACTAGACACTCTATAGCAGAACCACATGGTATTGCTTTTGACTCACTTTTTTTTTTTGGAAAGTGTTTTATGGCGCTTGCAACTGCATACGGTCATATGAGCGCGTGGGACACATTAAACTTGTTCAGTTGGTGGAAAATGTTGAATTTTGCCCGGGTGGCGGCTGAAGCCTACTCTGATCGATTTTAGACCACCAAGAGATCTTTAACGTGCGCAACTTGCACACAGGCCCTCCAAAATTTTTCGCCCTTGTCCGAGAAGGCTAGGTGTAGAACTTTCCCACCAAAAGATCAGGAGACAGCAGTAAGGAGCCAAAGAGTAATAGTAGAAAGGCTGCAGAAAGAGTCAGGAGCCCGGAGGAGTGGGCAAAGGAGGTGAGGGGTGGGGGCAGAAAAAGGAGACGAAAGCAGACGACAGAACATTGCTAGAGAGCAGGAAAAGAGACAATTTTAGAGAAGAAAATTTTTCTGTCGCTACCTGGATTCAAACCCGGGACCTTAACCTCTAGGCCACGAGAGCCCCCCTGACTCACTTTTCATTAGGACACAAGTCTCATGCTTATATCTAACAGCCCTCATGCAATCCCTATTTTTCGAACAATAACCTGACATACATGTGTGAACACAACCTGACAGACCTTTATCCTTTCAATATGTATCTCATTTAGATCAACAACAGAATCTGTTACCCTATGTACTTGCCAACAAGACGGCTTCATTCATGTTACAGGGGGTATACTTTGACTCCAAACTCAGCCTAATTTTTGAAGGTCACATGTATAATACGAGGTGAATTTCTGACAGGCTGTAAGGGTCTCAACTTGCCTGAAATCCAGTACAAATCGAGGATCAAATATCGCGTCTTACATTTAACAACTAGTATTAGTTGCATTGAGATTGGATTAGTCTGTAAGACTGGATTGGCGGGTAATCCAAGCAAGACACCCAAATGCATCGTAATATCCAGATTTCTAATAAATCAGATGTATTCAGCATCACGCGCCCTTAGTTGAGCCTAATCCTGGCTGTATTTTGAGCGTATAATACACACAGTACGCTTTTAGATCTCATTTTGGGGGAAAAATCACTGTATGCAAATACAAACTGTATTTTAGGTATAACCTCACAAATACTGCTTTTTGAGAGAGTGAAAAAATGTCATTCACAACTACACAGCTGACACTTACCCCTTCCCAGGAGGGCATGCTATGGAAGGATTTCCACAGGTCCATAAATTCTTCAAACCACAACCTGATGATGTAAAAATATAATCTTATAAACAAAAAGAGGTAACTTATACTCTCATTCATGTCTTTATAAAGAATCAAATGTGAGGTTATCAGAAATGTCTAATAATTGTAAACCAACTACATCATCTAAGATCATTACCCATCTATTTTGTAAAAAGGTGACATCTTTTGTGACCAGAGAGGATTTCTATACTGCTTTATCCAACAAGTAGACTCGACTTTTTTTACATTGCAAGTTGTTAACCATAACTGTTATTTGTATTTTAAAGTATCTGTTTATTGTCATCATGTATTTTTATCTATTTAGAGTATGTTCCAGTAGTGTGTAGTTTTTTGTAAAGGTTTTTATCATTTCTCAATTGTGTAAGCGTATAACATACTTGAATTTTTTATTGTGATGCACAGATGAGTGTGGAACCATTGATGTGTTAGGGAAGAGTGAGAGTGTATATGGGTGTGCGCATGCGCAAGCATATGCGTGTGTGTGCATGTATGTGTGTCTGTGTATGTGTGTACGTGGGTGTGTCTGTGTATGTGTGTATTTAGTGAAACACCAAACCAACGTGCCAGGATCTGGACAATAAATATGTATCTCATCTGATCTTATTTAGCATCTAGTCAAAATAAACATTTGCTATATGAATAGGACTCCATAGCTCCTTAGGAGCCACAAGACGGAAACTTTCCATTTTGAATTAAGTTCATTTTCTTCATCTGCATAGTTTGAAGAACACTTGGTGCAAAGGGATGAAAAATAAAGAAACTATAGCTTCATAAAGTTATGATTTTTCAAGACCCTTGTTTTGAGAAAACGGACAACAAATTTAACGTAACATTTTTCTTAGCATAGAGAAATCATTGAAAAAAAAAAGTAGAAAGATAGCGAATTTCACCTGGAATTTTTATATTCTATACAGAAAAATGGCCAAATAACTTAATTTTACATGAAACACGATTTTGACCAAAATTACCCTTGGGACCTGTTTTGGCCACTAGAGTAAAGTCAGGTGTGCGTCCACCTTAAGGCCTTTAGAATTGGGCGCTTCACCAGACTTAGTTATCATCTCTGTATGCTTAATAGACTTCATTTTACATAGCATTTTAATGCGTCCACTTTGGTCTGGTGACGCATCCACTTTGCTGGTGAATGCGTCCGCTAAGTCTGGTCAGTGCCACCACCCCCTAATTCTTTATAATATTAGAAATAAATGATGTTTAAACATAGAATCTAGATCTATGTTCATCCAGTCTGTCATTCTTCATCCTATTATTATCCACTCACTCATTCTTCATTATGTAAGAAATAAAAATGAATAAAACCGATAGATCTATGTTAAGATATTTCATTTATTAACATTGACATTAGATAAAGTGACAAAAAACATTTACATGTAGGCTCTATTTATTAATTTACAACCAAATATATTTATACTATGAAGATTTATTTAAAATTTTAGTTTGAAAAGTTCAGTAATTTAAATGCAAGTAAATTTATACATTCAAAATACGTGGATGGATGGTAAGTACAAGGGGGTTATGAAATAGTGGGCATGCACTTATCGGGTTTTTGCCAGTAAGATCTTTAGTCAGCACATTTCACATAGTCATTGCCACTAAGGGCCATCTAGACATGAAAGACTTTTGTTTGGGTTTTTTTAATGTTCCAAAAACAAACAAAAAAATTAAGTAGACGATCTAAATCTAGATCTCTACATCTAATGGCATTAAAAAAACAAAAATTTTCAGAAAAATAAACTTTTGACAGGCAATAGATGTCTACAGGTGGCTGAGTGAATGACATTTATGCATTTGTACAGGATGTGAACTCATTCACCATACTGAATCTACTCAGTCGGTGAGTGCCACCGCCCATGGACGCATGACCAGACCATACTAAAACTTGGTATGGTGAGCTCGTCCACCCCCCTCATGGCTTAAATTTCCATTGTTGAATGGCACAATGGACAGTTATATTTTAAAACCTTTGTAAAGGCTAATAAAAGCAAGTAAGGGCCCTTGGAGTTCATTAGTTGCCAAGCAACCGACTAGCAAATAAGCGCCTCCACTAGTGCAACTCGCTAATGAAGAAGACACATTTTTAATTACCAGAAAATGGTGACTTACAGAGTGTAAAAAACGAAAGCAAAATGCGAAATGAAACGGAAACTGCTTATACTTTTTAATTACACGATCGGAATCGATCCAACACCGATGAATAACGAAATACAGCGAGTGGACGCATAGACCAGGTGGACGCGACACCCTACTTTACTCTAGTACACAATGGGAATTCCCATCTTGTGGTTCCTTTGAAGCTGAGGCAATACAAATGCAGCTTATTATCATTTTCATTGTTTATATTCGTAAAAATAAAAAAACACCACGACGTTTCAGTATGTCACATCTAGTACATTACTCTCAGGTAAAGATTAGACTAGAGTAATACGTAGTGTGCCGATTAAGGAAATATCACAAATTTTAGACACATACAACTTCAGTTTGATTACTTCAACAAATCTGAATAGCTAAGGCCATAATCTTAGCAAGTTGAAGATAACTAATATCCAGCAGAATGTAGAAAACAAGAAACTGTTTTCAGACAATCTGGCATCAGGCCAAGGGGGCTCAAACTCAGACAGCTGCTACATCAGAGGAATGAAATGAAATGACAACCCGGCGTAAGGCACAAAAAGAAACAGTTACACCTACTTGAATCCTTTGTGATGGAGCTCAGGAGGCAGGCATGTTGGGAGAAACATCTCTAAGCACTGCAGACCCCCTATGACCAGCATATCAAAGGGGCACAGCAGGGGACGCCATTCATCCAGCATCTCCTGGGTGGCATCTTCATGAAAAAATCTATTGGAGAGAAAAGAACCAAAGGTACTTGTATTTTTACATCGTGGTCAGATCGTAGTGAACACCAAATACAGTACTCTCTACCTAGGATCCCACCACTCACGCCCCCTGTTCGCTTAAGATTTAAGATCCCGCTATTTTAAGTAAACAGAATTTTTACTACACAAAAGTGACCCCTAAGATCTCGTTCTGAAGGTCTACATTTGGCAAGGATCCCGCAATTTAGATCATAATTTGCTGAACAAAAACCAGGGCGGGCACAGCAGATGATCAACAAAGAGTGAAAATCTACAATCATTGAACTGCCCGTTCCGTCACAGATCAGCCATTCTCGTGAATGAGATCACGTCTCCGAATATCGATGAAACGGTAAAATGGGATCACACTCAGGTGTGAACTCGCAGACGTGTTTGTTTTCCATCAAGTCAATACTGACTTGTTAAAATTAAGAAATCTGAAACTGCCTCCCCCCCTTTTTTTTTCTCAGTCCCTGTGCATCCCTTCTCGTCCCTTTGTGAATATTAGGGGCACTCCTCAGTTTATAAGGGAGCTTGTTTCATACATGGAGACCAAAGAAGGAAAAGAAACGCTCACCATATGTTTTTTTATTTTGTTTTGGGGCTCTAAGACTCAGTTTGTCTGTGGCGGATCTAAGGGCTCTGAGTGGATGATATAATTCCAGGAATTGTTTTAGATATTAGTGCAGTATCATTTTGACACTGAAAACCGAAAAATGACAGTTTAATATTAGATCCTTTCTTTTATCGGCAGCCAATGTAGTGCTTTCAGAAGTGGTGTTACATCCGCTGATTTCTTCCAAGTCTGATTAACATCTGGTGAGTGCAAAAAAGCATCAGGCTACAGCCCCTACAGCAGTTTTCTCTACGTAGGAGAGAATCAAAATCATTTTACGCCAACCCATTGAGTCACTAAGAGGAACAGTGTATTTGTAACTGCAACAGTTACTCTTATAATATAATATAATATAATATAATATAATATAATATAATATAATATAATATAATACAATATAATGTAATATAACATATATATTTGTGAACGCTCGTGAACGCTCGTCCCTTTGGTCGCCTAAAACTTTCAAGCCACTTAACTTTCGAATTTGAAAAAATTAACGGTGGTTCAGAATCATTTAAAGGGTGCACAGTTGTATTAAGAGTGGAAGTAAGTGTAGTTTAATTTTCAGTTTTTCATTATTTTCGTTTAGATCTAATCTTGGGAAAGTCTGTCTTCTTAGGCGCCATTGTGAACAAGTCAGACTTCCGTTCACATGGAGTGCACACTGAACCCACAATGACTTGACGATGGATTCTTTTGAGTATGTTCATCAAACGGGGTACCCAGCTAGTATAATATAATATAATACAATATAATAGGCTACAATATAAGATAATATAATATATAATAATATATGATGTGATACAATATAATATGACATGATAAAATATATGATATAACATTATATAATATTTCACAACATAACATACTATTATATAACATCATATAATATTAATCAAGCCATTTGAACAACATCAAAGAAATGTAACACACTTTATAACAAAAATACTTACTGTGAGCATGCCCTGATTGCGTTCTTGACATTCGTTTCGAACTTTCTGAAACGTTTAAATAGGAAACGAAAACTTTTTTGAAATGGCAAAAATTGTTGCATAAAAACCATACGTCCTATCCTATTCCATATGTATGAGCAATTCTCAAAACGTCAACTGAAGATTTGCATCAAAATAATTTTGAAACTATATACTTGTAGGCCTTTCAGAAATGTATGCAATCCATTGTGGGTGGGGTTTTTTTTCTACTTTACAAAACGAGAAGACAAATACAACACCTGCGCAGGAAAGTTGATCACTTTTTATACAGCTCCAATTATCATCTACCGGGGGAGTCATGCTCATTATCGACAACATATCACTAACATGAATGAGTTCACCTGATTCTTTTTTTTTTTTAGCAAACAAGCAGCTTATAAAATATGGTTACTTTCTAACACTGTCAGGTTTTCGTTCTTGTGATCAACATGAGGAGGTCCTTAATAACCATTCAAAAGAACATTGTGCCAAGCCAAACAGTGTGACGTGAGTAAACCACACATTTTTCACTCCCTCCCTCACTCGGAAAGTTGTAGACTGGACAATTTCCAATTAGATAGAATGTATTTTGTTTATTTCTTTGTCGAAAGATCTTGACTACATACAAATTTTTAGCGGGGCGGTCTAACACAGATATATTTTTTTTATGTACACCAGTTGCACTCTTTTGAGAAAGGATCATATTCATTTCTAAAATACACAGTCTTCTTCTGGGTTTTTTTTTTAGACGAGGTAACAAGCTACATAAGATCTGAATCCTGGTCCTAGGAACAAAAGTTAATTGTAATCATCAAGAGTATAAATACACCCAAGAATGTTCCCTTACACTCTTTATCTCTTGACCAGATTTGTAAGTATAGTTCATTGAATGTGCAGGCTATGGTAACAGAAATGACCACATACACTTCATGTAGATGTTCAATGGCTAGACTGCATGCAGGTATTTGTTAATCTGGCTTGTTTTAAAAGTGATAAAAATTTGAAGTTCATAGTAAAGAGACAATCAGGGTAGTTTATGATCCATTACTCAAATAAACTGTGGAATGGTATCGCATTATTAACAAAATGTCTGAATACTACCTTTACCATACTAAATGATGTACAGCAGAATGTTTTATAAGCAATAACGCTAGCCTTTGTGGCACAATTTGAAGAAATCAGTCAATCCGGTAATGTAAAGGAAATAAACTTTTAAGCATCGCAACAACAACTTCAATAAAAACAATGAATAAATTTCCCATTAACAAAAAACCTCCTAGCATAGAATAAGTCGAAAGTAAGTTACACCAAATAAAAAGCATGTCCACATACACAGAATACTCCAACTTCAGATTAATACCACTACTTACGGAGGAAACACGTTACATCCAGCTCCCTCCTTGCTCCAGTCCTCCACAATTTTATACAAGGGCCTCCAAGGGAGTATCAAGTCGGCACGTGTCAACAAGCTTCGTTTCCTTTCGTGAGTCAAAAAATTGTTAAAAGTCAAGCAATTTACAACATCAAAATCATAAACTGCCAAATGGCAATTTCAAAAATAATGATTCCGTTTAACAGAAGTAAACAAAAATTGCACTTGGTGACATAATTATCATGAAAAGGGCTATGATGAGTGAAGAAGGGAAGCAGGAAAACATTTTGAAGAGACGAGCTGAAACAATGCTTCCAGTGCAGAAGGTGATAATAGTTAAACATATAATTGCATCAAATGAGTATCTCTAATAACAGTGAGACTAGAAATATGCACAGAGAGACCAGTAGAGGGGAATCTGTGAATCCTTCAAACCACGATAAACAGTTTTCCAAATATGCTTTCCTCCACTCTCAGAGACCTCACATCAGTAATTACTACTATTTGAAAGTAAACTATAAATATTAAAACCTGCAAAATCAAGGCAGCATGAAGCTTCCATTCTCACACAAAAGAATAAAAGCCTCAAAATAACTCACACATAAGACTAAAATAAGACTATATTAATATATGCTGAGTCACCTCAAAATTAATTTAACTTCAAAAAAGAGACAGCTTTAAAGAACCATGGAAGTATATTTTTACAGTATTTTTTCACAAAATAATACTTTTTAAATACTCTGCTTACTTACTTCAATAAGAGGCTCAAAATGAGAGCAAACTTTTCTGTCAAAGCATACTCCTTGGAAGGCATCGTCACCAAGTCAAACAGGAGTTTGACGAGGAGGACATGATCAGTCTTGGAAAACTTGTATCCATACACATAAATATACCTGTAAATAAATAAATTATATTCACAACAGATTTTTTAAAACTTTTTTCAGGCCAGAACAAAAACAAATTTAAATGCCCAACCAGAAATCTTTTCCATATAATTCGAAGTTCAAGCCCTGCCACAAAATCAGAAGGACATTAATTTTAATAAATCTAAAAGAAATTTTTTTTTAATGTTTCCATTTTCTGCATATTTACGTGGGTTCTTGGGAGGACAGGGAGCAAGGAATATATAAAAATTAGAGATTTTCAAGTCCACCCCCATAAAAAAATTTGTAAATAGTGGTGTCCACTAAAATCCAAATTTGCAGCATCACCTGACTTTCAACGATCAAACCGTGTTTTTAGTTCAAAGAAGCTGCTCAAATAGAAGGAAAAAAGCGAATTAGTTTATAATCGCTGTGTTCGAAAGACAGGGAGTAAAAATTCTTTTTATTCTGCATAACTCTTGTTTGCCTTCTCCATGGGCTTTCTTTTCAGACACACAGCCTTTTCAAACTTCAGAAAAACTTTTGATAAAAAAGCCTTTATTACCATAGGCTTATTTATCTTTGTCTTGAGAGCTTATGAGAACCTTACGCCAATAGGAAAGAGACTCCCTTCAAGTGCAGAGGCTGAAGTCGATTTTTAGCAGAAATACAAGAACTTGTCAACAACGTTCTAAGCAGAAATAGGTCATTATCCTTACTTCAAACCATTTTTTACCTATATTTATAAAAGTGGTGGGGGAGTTTTCTTCTTAAATATGATTCTAAAATCTCACCTCAAGGGATTAGCGAGGGTTTACTGGGACATAGTGATCTTCATATTCTAACTTTGAAAATTCATGCATTTGACATAAAACCTTTGGAACTCCTGTCACTGGGGGTTGGGACAGCAAAAAAAAAGAAGCACAGCAGTTGAGAACAAATAATTTGCCAATTTGGTGAAAATTTTGTCCAATATGTGATGCCTGTGGCAAGATTTTACACATATCCTAGCATGGGAATTTTTTTATATTCCTGTTCAATACAGCTTTCAAGTAGATTCAACGACAATCTATTTATCCTGAGCATATTACTCAATTTCCACAGACTTCTGATAATATACATGATAAATGACTTATTTAATGACAATAAAATATTATAAATTGTGCAAACAGTGCTTAGGCTACAGGATTCGTAATCGTGAGGTTGCGGGTTCGGGGTTGCAAGCCGCGGGTCCGATGTTGTGTCCTTAGGAAAGGCACTTTACACAGATTTTCCTCATTTCACCCAGGAGGGATGAGTAGCATACCCGGCCATAGACAGCGAAAGATCTTGTCAGTATGATAGTGTTTAAGCGCCTATAAATGGCTGCTTGCACTGTATGCTTCTGAGAAGTTGAAGTTTCAGAATGCTCTCAGGTCTGCTGGGGTAATAATAAAGATTGTGAAGCGCATAGAGCTTGCTATTCAGTGGGGATTTGCGCTATACAAATGCTATCTATTATCCTTATTATTATTTCTATCATTATCATCTTATTCAGTATCAAATTAATGTCACAGAGGCGAAAATATAGTTATATAAAATAAGCAGATCTCTAAGGTCTTCCCTTTAAGTCTTTCTATTTTTCTTGAAGATGTCATCATGTTCTTGTTTTTTACTGGGTTCTCCCTATCCGCCAGTATGGGTGAAGCAGGTGACAAGCACACACCGGACGACAGCCAATAACAATGGGTGCTGGCATCAGCTATGACAAATTATTTCCCTTCGGTAGTATCACACCCACAAGAACTGTAAATTAGGGCTGGGCAAGTACCAGTTCCATGTACTACCGGAGGCGGCGTCAGTACCAGCACCAGGGCCTCAGTAGTGCCAGAACAAGGAAGGTGCCAGCACCAAGTGATTAGCACAGCGGAAGATGTGCCCTTAGAACTAAAGCACTAGTTACTATGCAGTGTGTAGAAGCTGTGAAACTAAAGATGCACAGCACAAAGCACTGGATGACCTCGATAACATGACATCAAGTTCAAAATCGAAAACCAATTCAAAAATAAAATTATGTACGTCATACCGCATCAAATCAAGCTCATCGAGAACAACTCTGCTCATTTTGATGCGCTGAGATAGTTACACAAGTAATTTGCTGGCAAAGTTTAATCCCCTATGGTGGCTAATTTCAACTTTAAAGGGATTCTGTGGTCCTCTGATGGAAAAGAGATGTAGCAGGCGAGACTCTAAGACATGCAAAGATTCTGGTGTCATTTATTCACAGTCCCAGTATTGGTACTGAGGGATCTCGAAACCCAGTGCAGGTTGTTGTTATTGTTTTCAAATCCCTTTAGCTGCGAGCATTTCGCTCTACCCAGTGCAGGTAAAGTACTGGAACTGAATTACACTGGTACCGTCCAGCACTAGGCTATCCTAAATGTTATTGTTGAGATTTCTAAATATTTACATTTTGCTCACATAAAAATTCTGTTCCCATTAGTTCGGACAAGGGGCTATTCTCTGAAGGCGAAGTCTAACCAGATGCTCCTAGGGTCCTTGCTCTATCTATATAACTCCATAGTAGTATATTATAATTATAGGCTCTCTAGAACCCTTACCTAGCTAGGCTACAAGGTAGAGTTGGAACGAACGGATAGATGGGTTCACTACTCACGGACGCAGTCAGAGAGTGAATAACAGGCGGCCATGCAATTAGAATGCGAACCTCAAGTCTGTTCGTTTTTTGGGCCCATTCCACAATTTTATTCACTCAGCTGGAGACAAGCTCTAGCAGACAAATACTCAACTCCAGTTTAGACCCATCGTCTATTGTTTATTAGAGGCCTAATGTTTCAAGCCACTAGCAGGGCCACAGGGAGCGGGAGAGGCTGTTGACGAAACACTGTGTGTGTAAAACCTTGAACACCTCATTTATGATTTGTGGGTCACACTGTGTACGTTTTAATACATTGCAACTTTAGGGGAAGTTTAAAGAATTAACAAAGGCCTGGGGGGGGGGGGGGGGGGGGGGGAAAATTTCGGCAAGGACACCCCCTCCCCCCCCCCGGAAAAAAAACTTTTTAGGTTCCTTCCTTCAATGGCGGTGGGGTGGTAAGGGGGGGGGGGGTTTTTTTTTTTTTGAAAGGGGGGGGGGGGGGGGGGGTAGTGGATGGCGGGATGAGAGCATGGGGGAGGGGGTAATAGTAGTCTTAATAGTTAACCCTAGAAGCCATCAGCGTTTCACCGGAAGTAACCCGCCAAAAATGCCCACCATCACGGCCGATCGATTGTAAACATGGGGGTTTGGCGGGGGGATCAGCTGAGATACCAAAGATGTATACCTGCCACTGAAAAATGACCATTTACGGCTCAACAGATGATGAAAAGCATATATAACCATTTACGGCTCAACAGATGATAAAAAGCATATATAATAAAACCATTCTTTTCTTAAAGCTGATAGAATGAGCCATTCAAAAATGATAAGCGATCAAATAAATACAAACAAAGCGCATAACGCGATGAACTCAACAATTAGTACATTATCACAACGAAACAAGTGATAACACATAGCGTGTAGTTGCTCAGCTTGACCGCTTCACTTTATCGATCGATATCTTGGCCAAGAGACGCTCTACGAGGTCAAGATAACTTGCAAAGTCATAGGTCACTATTTATAACTTTGACCTGTAATTTACGTCATTTTCCATATAAGGAATACTGAAATTTTCCATTGAAAGAGGTCAGCGTCTATGCACTATAAATATAGGGCCTGCGCGCTTTCAGGTCGAAGTAGGTCAGCCCTATATATAGAGGGTAGCCCGGCTGGCAGGATTGTACTTTACCAGATCACCCGTCTGGGCCCATGATTAGCACGCCTAGCCAAACTACAAACTCAGTACTCTATGTGCGGACAAAAGGTAGTTCCACGGGCGACTTTGCGTAGAGCGCAAGCCAGCGGCAAGACGAGGTGAGCCAGAGGTGGTGATTGAGGATGAGTAGGCGATTTAACTTTGGTGGACCCACTGTGTATCAGACCAACAGTGGGGGGTTCAGGGGGGCTTGTCCCCCTGGAAAAAATAATAAAGAAAACACACATACACAAATGCAAAACAAAAACATAAGCGGACAATCGAGTTTACATATATATATCAATATAACAACAGTGGGGGGTTCCCCTGGCAACAATAATTTAAAAACACACACACACACATACGTATACAAAACAATAACATGAACGGACCATGGAGCTAATCTCAACTTGGACAATCGGGGTAATTAGAGAGTTGGAACAGGCCGAGCCTTGCTTCGCATGGCAGATCTCGCCAAGTCGCGAGCACGACCGAGGGGGTTGCAATTATGCAAAAGAGCTCGCGAGCACATTTCTCGCCCTCCATTGTACTTTGCCGGACCAGGAGTAGGCCTCGTCGGCCTAGGCTAGCCTTTCAGAGTCGCGAGCAAAAAAATAATGGACCACGCCATTAGATTGACCAATTAGCCTCAAGGTGTCAGGGTCGTGATGACTGACAAACCCGGTAAGAGACGTCAGTCGGTTGTTGGCAGTCGAAGGGTGAGATCGTAGGAAAGCGAGTAGGAGAGTGAGTGGGGGAGCTCGGAAAGGAAGAACAGCGGACCACTAGGCACCAGGAGCGCGCCATAGTGAAAGTGTTCCGACCGGCGGTTACCGGTGGTCCGGTAAAGTACAATCTTACCGCCCGGCTCATACCCTTTATACAGGGCCTGCGCGCTTCCAGGGTTAATAGTAGTGTATGCCCTCCGTCTGTCCATTCGCCCATTTGAATGCATGGAGTCTGTCTCAGCCGTCTGCCAGTCCGCTTGCTCGCTAAATGAACTGACTGCTGTCTCTGCATCTATTGTACACCAAACGAATCTTCACTTATGTGGACAGTTCTTTCGTTTGTGAGTGTACAACCAGCAGACCATTCATTACTCGCAGACGCTGATTTACCAACTCTAATCTAGCTCTAGAGTCTAGAATCTAGATTTCATCTAGAATCTAGATTCTAGATCTAGATCATCTAGATCTAGACCTAGATCTAGATCTAGATCTCTATATTCTAGATCTAGATCTAGAATCTAGATATAGAAATCTAGATCTAGATCTAAATCTAGAATCTAGATCTAGAATCTAGATTCTAGAGATCTGCAGCTGGGAAAAACCTTCAAACTTTTTGCAAATTTTAGAAGGGGCAGACCTAGCCTAGATCTAGATCTAGTAAGTAAGGAATATATTGTGTAGAATTTAGGCAACACTAAAGAGATAAAGCAAACTTACCTCTCTAATTGTACTACCCAATGCCGTGCACCCGTCTTCAGGTCTCGGAGTTGTACGGACCTTGCAAGATTTCCTTTGATTTCGGCAAGCACTCCATTCGACTCACGATCAATGTCTTCAGCGTAAGGCAAAAGAACGCTGTAACTTGTCTCCTTTTGAGGGGAGTACCCAAGGGACTCCGAACGGTCCCCCATCTCGCTCTGCTGAATATTTCAAATTCACTGTCTTTACTCGGGGAAAATCTGTCGTAATAAGTATGATGTTACGGAAGGTTGAATGACTTGTAGGTAACAATCGCTGCCATCTTGTTTGTCATTTCTACATAGATCTACAACGGGGTCTGTGATTGGCCAATTCCTTATCAATCAGCCAACCAAAGAAGACAATACAATGTAAAACTAAGGGGAGGGTACTCTATCTTTATATATATTCTGCTAACATCATTTTATTCGGTTTTCCGTGATCGAGGCCCTGACCTAGGCCCAAATCCCTTATCTAGGCTACATAATATTCAACCTTCTGATTCTTCTTTCTATTTTTATTTTTGCGTTCGTCTTTTGACCCGGAGCTTTTCGTTTTTATTTTAGGCTAGGCCTATGAGGCTACTAGATTATATCTTGCTACAAGACACAGAGTACTGTTACAGTAGGCCAACAAATTGTTGCTCTTCATGTACCGGTATAAATATTCCAACTCGAAACGAAATTTATGATCGAAGTGGAACCACTTTTTTTTTACAAATGCATAATTCACCAATAATAATTTAATTGTTCTAGTCTGACACATAAGCCTAGTGGCCTAGTCATCATCACTTCTGAATCTGAGTATCGCCTATAGCCAATTATATTTATCTCGCTATAATTGATTAGCGGAAGGAAAAATGATGGGTAGGCCTACACCTTTAAAATTACTGAACTCTTCGACTTAGCCTAGAGTATAAAAAATCCAGAATGTCCCAAAGCGCTCTCTCTCTTTCTCTCTCTCTCTCTCTCTCTCTCTCTCTCT
>NW_004797518.1:165161-165698 GCF_000002075.1 Aplysia californica | reverse complement strand
TCAAACAGACAAGTGGGATTCACTGCTGTTTTGTCGCGACATAACCTCATTCCTTCACATTTGTTATCGCGCCGGCTCGTAACTTTAAATCGGAACTTATTGACTTTTTAACCACCTATAGTTCCTGTTTGGCATTTTCTCATCGTTTTCTCCCCTCTAATAACTTAACTGGCCCTTAGGAGTCTGGCCGGCGAAAGAAGGAATCGTCTAGTGAAGATATATAAGGAAAATTTTAACGAGGAACGATACACTCAGTAAGTACTGTACTGGAGGCCAGGACCAGCGGTTTATTGCTTCTCACTTTCAGTTTGTTTTGTAGCTTAGACTCAGGTAGTGTGTTTCTTTTTCTGTGCCGATCAAGTGAGTTTCTATTAATTTCAGTAACTTCCATCTTACATTATTCATAATATTGTTTCTTGATGATACCGCATATTTAAGCTTTCACATTATTACAATGTTTACTGTGGTGTGTGCGTGTGTGAGTGGGGGAGGGGGTGGGGATGGCTAAAGTAGGGGTATAAAATAAGGAGAGAGAGA
>NW_004797518.1:162115-163666 GCF_000002075.1 Aplysia californica | reverse complement strand
GTTAGCACAAAGGCGTCATAAAGAGGTCAGAAAGAGTGGCGGCCGAAGCCTACTCTTTTCGATTTTAAGAGCACAAAGCGATCTCTAACGTGTGAGTGTGCAACTTTCAACTTGCACACACTAACATGTCAATTTCTCAAGTTAACCAATAACAGTCCACCATTTCTCACACGTTAGCACAAAGGCGTCATAAAGAGGTCAGAAAGAGATCACAGTGGTTGAGTACATGTATAAGCTTAGAACTCGTTGTGAATGTCGTCAAACTCATTGGTAATGAAAGGTCTTGGCTACAGGGGTACTTATGAAGAGGCAACTACACCCTAGTCCCTCAACATCGTTATTCTCATTGATGAATGACCTTGTAGTATTCTTGCAGGAATTTTAGCAACGTATGAACATCTAGAGTATAAACTGCACAACTATGAAACGGTAAAGGATTGGGAACAATTACGCTATCCAAGAAACTAGATGAATGGTGGTCATATGATGCCTTGAAGATTTTTGATTCATTTAGCACTCCAGTCGTGGCTCTTGTCGTAGACGCTATATAACCATCCTAAACACCATACATGTTGCTGACAACCAAAGCAGACATTTTTAAGCTAAGGCGAAAGGACACATTGACAGTTTCCAAATGTGTTAGACTATTCTCACCACACAATGGTTAATATAATATGCAATTAATAATTATTATCCAGCTCTACAGCGCTTTCCAAAAACTGTGCAACTGGATATCTTGACTGTGCGAAACGTGAAGGAGTCACTATCGAATATGCAAATATCCCAGGTGATGACTTGAAAGCCTCCCAAAACGCTGCTGAAAAGTATGTTCAGTGGGCGGAATAAGCGTGCCTTGAGAGCAGCAAGATGGGTCTTTTTGTGGAAGAGTCCCTTACAAGGATCACTGTAAGCTTATAACCTCCTTGTTCCCTCAAGCGACTCTATACCAGCACTAGCTTCTGACCCACTGATGAAGTATTTTGTTGAATAATGCACTACTTAAATGTGGATACAATTGCTTCATTGTAAGCAGCATTGAGCAACGGTTTGATACATTTGCAAGACCAAGGTTGTTTGCTGACCCCTCATTTCTTCACACACGAAACTCTGGTGTGGTGAAAACCCACCGGGTTTGAGCTGCAGAAGTGCTTAGCGAGGTCTGGTGATGGTATTAGTGCTGAATAATTCTTGCAAATAGAGATGTGAAGCCAAAGAAAACAATGGCAGACATAAAAACAATCAGTTGGGGGATATTTTGTTTTATATGTAGTAAGGTTTTACAGCGCTCGCAACTGCATAATGTCATGAGCGCCAAGGGGTGGATGTCAACAGAGAAGTCCAAACGGGGAATCAGGCTTGCTCTGCTCACCTCTCTAGCCTCAATAGCACAAAGTCTGCTTGAACTGCCAAGGCACCCCGGAAATGGCAGTTGACAAGAGTGTGACAAACATACAAAAGAAGTAGAGGAAAAATGACGATAGTAAAGATGGGGAAAGAAAAAGCGGCAGTTCTCCCTATGTTGTTCCGGCACAGTATGAGCATGACATTGAT
>NW_004797518.1:159811-161337 GCF_000002075.1 Aplysia californica | reverse complement strand
TCTCTCTCTCCCCACACACACACGCACACACTCGCTATTTTCTCGCTCACCCCACCCGCCCTTTCGAGCCTCAGCTCGGTCCGACGTTGTGTCCTTTGGAAAGGCACTTTACACGAATTTCCCATTTGGCTCAGTCCTTTCGGAGATGGAGGTTAAACTCGGAGGCCCCGCCTCTTAAATAACCTAATAGTGTTGATAGGGGCGTTTTTCCTCCCGCCCTTCTCCTCCTCCTGATGAGCAACGCATGCATATAATATCTCTATTAGTCCTGCCAGTGGCGGGGCGCCATTGGTGCAATTGGTGCAAGCGCTCCACCTAACCCTGGCCTTCACCCCCCCCCTCTCCCTTTTCTAATTGTTCTAAACCAGTCAGTGCTCTAAATCTATAACTAAATCCTTGCGATCCGTCACCCGCTGGCTGCGCCAGTAAAGAGACAGACGGCGAGGATGGTTTATGCTCGTCGCACCGGTTGCGGTAGTGTCTGCTGGGAGCAAGCAAAATCTTTGCACCAAAGTTATTTTTGTTACTGTAGAGAAATCAATGCATCGTTCTTCCCGCACAAGAGGAAAGGTACATAAAACTGCTCTTCGCGGCACAAATTTGGTGCAAGCTAAAAAATTGATCCAAGTTTCCACGAGCCTATCTACTACACTGGTAGAGTCCCGTTTACGGTAACTCAAAGAAGAATGGGTATCGAAACTGTTGTCTCCCTCTATTGTGTAGCAAGTCCTGGTGCTGCACGATGTAATTGGAAATCTTTAAATCTTCTCAGATGGTGAGCATAGTGAGTTGTTAGTATTGTTTCACTTTATTGCAGCTTTTATGCGGTTTCATCTAGAAACAGTAGTAAATATCGATAGATCTAGATCTAGATGACAGGATATCCTGCAGATTCTAACTTTCTCTAGAAATCTAAATAGTAGCTACTAAGCTTATTGCCCTTTTGCTCACTTTCCAATTATGCACCACCTTGTCTGCAACCCACGCGACACCACAGGTGAGCCAGCGTGGGTGAAAAATGCCCGGGCATGTTATAACACCCAGACCTTCCTTGTGTAGGCATACGCAATTAAAACTATTAATTCTGTTTACTTTGGACCATGATAAACGTATGTAAACGAGCAGGAAGAGGGTGGTTTATGCGCCGACTAATCAGCTTGACAGATAAACGATTTCCTCTCTGTGTTTCGTACTGATTTGGAAGCTATTTATTTATTTATTTATTTATTTATCTATTTATCTATCTATTTATTTATTTATTTATTTATTTTTATCTATCTATTTATTTATTTTTCTATTTATTGATTTATTTCTTAGTCAATGTTGAAAGCTATACGATCCCAAGCATAACCTTCGTGCACAATGCCTGGACTGTTCTACTGCATAGGCTAATAGCATAAAGTTCATCTCCTTGGCACCGATTCATTTCTTCTCTTCTATGTCCTGGTGCCAAACTATATTTTTGCGACTGACTTTTCCAGGGAAATCTGCAACTGGGGAGTGCTGGAAAATGACTGGAACCCCCC
>NW_004797518.1:158274-159711 GCF_000002075.1 Aplysia californica | reverse complement strand
TCTCTCTCTCTCTCTCTCTCTCTCTCTCTATCTATCTATCTATCTATCTATCTATCTATCTATCTATCTATGTATCTATCTATCTATGTATCTATCTATCTCTCTTTTTGTACGCCAGTCACCAGATCTGTCATTTTTATTTAGAATCATGTGTGGCAATGGGAAGAATCAGAGTACGTGTAAGACGCTACCACCACCTCTACCCTGGATGTCACACCCACCTGCGTGCCCTTTCGATAATTTAATATTTTTAAAAATAAATATTAACCTAGAACTGAATCTTTCGGGTATCCGCAAATTACTTTCACTATTTATAACTGAATAATAAGTCATATAAACGATCATTCACAATTCCAGTGACAAGGAGGAACGATTCTAATCCAACAGGATCAGGAAGGAGGTCTTGACCTAACAGTTCCGAGGGAGCTAATTAGGTTACATATACACAATGGATACCATCATCATCATTGTCTTTCTCGCCCTGGATAAACCTCTAAGCCACCGACAAACCCTTTCTGCTTTTCCCTATCGTGGGTTAGCTTCTTGACATTTTCCTTCGTCTTTTCACTTTACTGTACGCCATTTTCTGTAAGTCTTCTCTTGGTTCCATGTGGCCTTTCCCTGGATCTCATTCCTGATGGATTCCAATCCAACACTTTCTTTGTTATACAGTTGCCTGCCTTCCTGATGGTATGTCCAAGTCATCGCTTCGCCACCGCCTTTTTCCTACTCAATCTTCGACTGAGCTCTGTGGTGTTTTCCTTGGTTTTTCCTCGTTGGTGATTCTATTTGTTCGTCCGATCCTGAGTAACTTTCACAGACACTTGATGAAGAGCAAATTTGAGATCTTTCCTATGCTTCACAACAACACTGACTTTCACATTTCAGTCGAAAATCCTCAGCTTTGTTTCGAGCGAGATATCGGAGCGAGATATCCCTGGTTGGTTATCAACACCTTGTTAAAATGTGAAGCATCCTGTGCCTTTCCGATACGGGACTTAATGACAGCTCCTGTTTCTCTCTCTCTTCTCAAAATAGGAGAAGGATTTAACATTTTCGAAAACCTTTCTATCAGATTAATGAAAAAGGAAAAGGGGGGAAATGAATGAATGAATGAAAGAATGAATGCGTTTCATTCATTCACTGATAATGAATGAATTAATTAATAACTCTGACGGTAAGGACAAGTTTCGAAAATTGCTTGTTGCAGTAAGAGAAAAACTACACTGTTGTAGGAAAATAGGTATCCGAAAAATAACGAAGAAGCGAATATTCCATGGAGTTCTATGTTGTTCTATTGTTCTGTGTTATACTGTGATTGAAAGATAAAACTCCTATCGATTTCCCATATTGAGGAGAGAAGAAGAAGAAGAAGACGAAGAAGAAGAAGATCAAGAAGAAGAAGAAGAAGAAGAAGAAGAAGAAGAAGAAGAAGAA
>NW_004797518.1:152368-154073 GCF_000002075.1 Aplysia californica | reverse complement strand
AGAGAGAGAGAGAGAGAGAGAGAGAGAGAGAGAGAAGATTTCGGAAAACTGTGTAGGCCTGAGCAGGATGTTGTCTGCGCACATTCGTCGAGAATGTGGTGTTTTCTCTTGGCGCACATTAATAACATTATGTGCGTGTGTGCGTGTGTGTGCTCGTGTGTGTGTGTGTGTGCGTTGAGGGGGTGCAAATAGGCCAAGAACAGAGACAACAGTGTTCGCTATAAACAGTTAAAACAGAGCAAGCAAGCACTAGAAATATACCCAATTAGTGTCTTGAACAGTCTCTCGTTCTCCATGTGGGTCGACAAGACACTGTGGTGTTTGTTACGACGGCAAGCCGTTTAGATGTACCAGAGAGTTTACAGTAATACTAGGATGTACTAACCTCAAAATTTTGAAATTCCTTTTTAAAAAAAATACAGTTTCTAATTCTGTGAATCGGTTTCACGTGCTCCGGAAATATTTTGTCAAAACTCAAATTCTAAAGGTTTAAAAAAGGCAAGAAAAGACACATAGTGTAGGTACAATTTGTTAAAAGAATGAAACAGTTCTTTTTTTCTCACTCCTGGAAGTTTTACCTTTATGGGCTTGGTACATTTGAACATCTGGCCGATGATAAGTAGCTCTTAATTGCTTGCTGGCTCACAACGCTAGCTCCTAATAACGTAAAGCGATCTCTATGTTTTACAGCCATAGGCGCGCTAGTTTGGCCTGGGACTCTTCTTTAAACGGGGTCGTCAATGAAGTGTGACTCTTGGCTTTCGTTTTCTTGAGTTTGTGACTCCAAGCTTTCGTTTTCTTGAGTTCGGGATTTAAAAGGAGATTGAAGAAGGCAACAAACAACTAAATGAATAAACATTAAGTATGGTTCTTCGCCGTCGCAACAAAAAGACTTTTTGAAAATCTTGTATCTGTCTGTCTTCTTGGATGCTGTATCTCTCTCAGCCTATGTTCACTCTGAAATACAATGTCGGAGTAGCCTATCTCCTAATTCATCTGAATTGTGTCGACGGGATGCATTAAACAGTTACAATCAAATTTCAGTCCTTTTGCATTTTGGTCCGTTGCGCGCACCCTAACTTTTGCAGACCGATAGCTTAGAAAAGTAAGGAGTTTAGTAAGTGTTTCGAAAGGTCCAAGTGGGTTAAAGCATCATCATATATCTTTATTATATAATTTTGACCAAAGCAAGCCATATATATGTGTAAAAGATTAATGAGCAAAGATTATATTTACGTTTACCACGTTTACGGTGTAGTGGTTATAAGTGCTTCGCCGTCTCACTCGGGATAGCCGAGTTCGGTTCCCATGTATGGAACATTTTTATCGAGTATCTTCTTGGACGTTGCCCTCCTCTCAGCCTGGGCTTGACCTGACAGGCAGGTTCGAAGCCCACCTCCTAAATGACCTACTTTGTGTCGATTGGAGCGTAAAAAGCACTTACATTTAAAATGAAATGTTTTGACATGTCCGAATTGGAAACTAGACTCAATGCTCTTTGAAATACCAGAACCCCAATGGACACTATAGCATTACGAAACTTTCTCAGCCTCCAGGAAACATCCAATGCAAGCTGATATTCTATTGCTTTGTTTTTGTAAAGTATTTTACGGCGCTCGCAACTGCATAAGGTCATATGAGCGCGCGGGACACACCTAATATTTTCAGTTGGTAGGAAATTTTGAATTTTGCCCGGGTGGCGGCC
>NW_004797518.1:145948-148851 GCF_000002075.1 Aplysia californica | reverse complement strand
AGACAGACAGACAGACAGACAGACAGACAGACAGACAGACAGACAGACAGACAGATAGACAGACAGACAGACAGACAGGAACAAAGATAGAAACAAAGATAGAAGAGGTAGAAAGAAAATGAGAGAGAGAGAAAGAGAGAGAGAGAGAGAGAGAGAGAGAGAGAGAGTGAGAGAGAGAGAGAGAGAGGTATGTATACGTTGTCGGATTTGAATCTAGCCAAACGTAAATGAGAAATTGAACCATAAAAGTCTCTATAAGTGAGCTCGACGGTGTAATACAAGGAAAAGAAAAAAATTCAATTTATTCTTGGGAAAGGGGGATGGGGTGGATTACAATGTCGCTCGCAAAGCATAACATTTCGCAGACATTAAGACAACACAATATAGCCTACTATATGAGGTAGCATACACATACAGGCATTTAGAGAAAAATTTCGTATTGCTAACATGCACAGAGAAGCGCATGTTCTTTTGGTGGCCTATTCTTGTCTTGTTCAAGTAGGACATACTTCATTGATCACCCACCTAAAAGCGTTGTCTCGGACAATGTTTAAAGTGACCCTAAACTCATTAACTATCCAATTATGATAGAAAGATGGGCTACGAAAGACAACACCAGGTCAAATGAATGACTTTGTAATATTATTAAGTGTGCAGATAGAATTTCACTGTTTTAAAATTGTGTTCTTACTAATTAGTCTCCTACATCCTCTCAAGCCTTTGTTGCTTGGCTGTTGCTTCCTACTTGTAGGATTGACGGGTGCACTGGTTCTCCCCCAGACTGCTAAATCTCTCACACGTGGCTCCAAGCGCCATACCGGTCTCCGGCCATACCCCGGGACATCGCCTCAGCAGGCGTGCCAAACTGTGTGAGGGGGTGATGTTAACACGGCATCACTGGGCGTAAACACAAGATACGGAGACCGCCAGGGCGGAAAAAGTTTCCAGATTGACTGAACAGCTTTTGTGTTCGAGACCAAGGCGAGAGACCGGGTGGGAGGATTTCGGCTGCGGTCTGGCACGGAGAGGGATGGGCTCCGCCATGCGACATTGCCCAAGAAACGTCAATGAGGATAACAAACACCGGATCAAAAATGAAATTGGACCATATGCTGACCTTCTCACTCTAGTCAGGAAACGCAAACTGCAACGGTATGGACATATCATTCGTTCATCCGGCCTTACCAAGATGATCCTGCAAGGCAGCGTCCAGGCAAAAAGGAGCAGGGGCACACCGAAGAAGAGTTGGGAGAACAACATCAAGGAATGGACAGACCTGGAACTCAAAGACACGCTCAAGAAAGATGAAGACCGGAAGAAGGAGTAGAGGAAGCTGGTGGCCAAATCTGCAAAAGCGCTTCCACGGACATCCAGTCCTCGGGATAGGTGAAGGTGAAGGTGATCCTCTCAAAAGATATGACCAAAAGATTCACCGACTGTTCTTTGAGGTACAAAGTTAACTTCTCATTCTCAGATGAGTTTCGAGTCTACCCCAATGACAACACCATGAACTAAATGGATCAGCAGACGTAGATCGCTTTCGATGGATCGACGTGTTTTATTGAGTGACGTGAATCTGTGTGGAATGAAGAGATGGAGCAAATAATGTTTTAAAAAACAATGCCTGTTTGAGAAAACAAACAAAAAGTTTGTAAATAATTAATGGTGACGACGTCTGTAAAGTGGTCGTGGATTTTTAAGGACGCTTGTACAAACTTGTAGCGCACCGCGCCCTGACTTCTTTGACTGAGGTCGTTTTGTTTTGTTTTGTTGTTGTTGTATTGTTTGTTTATTTGTTTGTTTTTGTTGTTTGTTTTTGTTTGTTGTTTGTTTGTTTGTTTTTTTTAGGGGGAGGGGGGGACGAGGGTTGACTCAAATAATACAGACTTTGAAAATCTTGAAGTGGTAGAGTGACTCACATCACAGGAGGCCATTCAGCCTCTAATATAATACAAGTATAATCATTACTTTAAGGTGCGACGGGCCCATACACATTATAAGGCCATTGACCTTTATGTGAGAAAAATGAACTTGTGTCTTGTGTGTTCATACGACCTTAGGCTCTGGCCACACTGCGAGCAGAGCGGGCAACAGCAGAGCGGAGCTGTTTGAGGCGTTAACATTGGGTGGCCACACTGCAAGCAGAGCGGAGCAGGCGGTGCAATGCAACATCATGTGGCATTATATTTTTATATCAGTTTCAGTTGCCCATGGATAGGAAATGATTGACGTTATTTGTCCTGGTCGATGAGGAGACTTGACCATCAATGATTTATTTATAGAGGCACCAGCCATCCATGTCCAGGTGCTGTTTTAGCCGTCGATGAGGAGACTCAACAGAAAAAAGCAAGAAAAAAATGGGTGCACCCGTTCATCTGACTGCAAATCCTTCCACTGATATCTGAATAAAAAGAGGGTACAGTGAAAAAAGGAACAGAATAATACGAGGGAGAGGCATATAATTTCTTTTTGAAACCTCCTATTAATTTTCTCCCAAGCTTTATCCTGTTGTGGTGAATGGGAAAGAGGAACATGAAAATAAGCATAGAATCCTCAGTGTGTTTAAAAGCAAATCAACGATATTATTTAAGTTTTGCAATATTATACAGAGAGTTTTAAACACGTAACTAAACACACGTACATACGCATACGTACACACACACAAATAAAAACACTCATACACACATATATAACGTAATATGTTATGCACACCAAACAACTTGTGTCTGTGGTGTAGCGGCAGGCACTCCGTTGTCTCACGTAGAAGACCCGTGTTCTATTCCAGAGTAAGCAAGAATTTTTATCAAGTATTTCGTTTTTTTCTGCTCAGACGTTGTATCACTCTCAGTCAGGGTTGGCCCTGACAGGCAAACGGGAGTCAGAGAAGAATGTGCTTGTGTGTG
>NW_004797518.1:144329-145290 GCF_000002075.1 Aplysia californica | reverse complement strand
CCGCTTGAATTCGTTCAAGAAGAAATATTTCGCCTGAGCAAGTTGTGTACACACCTCCAATTACATACTTTGTGCTTCCATTATCTCTTGTTTTGGTGACAACTTCAGAATTATACTCCCTGAAATTGAGATTACATCTTGTTTATTACCAAGTACTTTATAATTTTGTTGCTGTCATCTTCAATTTTCAATGGCCAGTAGTACAATGGATAAAGTCAACCTTGCTCAAAGTCAACACTTTTTTTCTGTCCGGGGTGTTGACTTTATAAGAATTCCACCCTAACTTTTTTTTTTAAATTAAAGCGCTTTTGTCATTGACATGAGTCTCAATTTTTTCCTTTTTATTAGTAAGAAAGAGTGTGTATGAAATATTTTCCTTGAATGATTTACTCTAATTGTGAGGCAGCGTGGTGAAATCATGCGCTGGTCAAATTAATGAAAGCGAAAAAACTAGCATTTTCCCGCAGGTTTGGAATCTTTTATTGAATTTTTTTTTCGCGCTAAACACCTTTTACATCCATACTGAAAAACGATAATTACGACATACACAAAATTTGTGAATTTTCAGTTTTAAAGGCTCTCAAGCTATTGAAGTTATCAAACTTTGGTGGCCGTTTTCTCACTAAATTTACCTCTGAAATTAAGTGACCCCACCTTCTTCAATCACAAATATTTCGACTTCTATACAGCATAGATGAATATTGTTTTCATCAAAAGGAAGGCAAATGGACAGGCTTTAAGATGATATCAATTGAATAACTCTGTATGCCTCAAAATCAAAACTGACGATCGAGCGCTTGATCCCACCATGTCGTGACACCTACTATTTTTTTGTGCATATATTATGTGCATGTATGTGTGTATGCATGTTTTTCATGAATATTATGCAATGCGCATGAAGCAATGATTGTTTTACGGATTTGTGCGATATAAATGTCATATTATTCTTATCATTATAAGC
>NW_004797518.1:139168-143152 GCF_000002075.1 Aplysia californica | reverse complement strand
TCTCTCTTTGATTTTTATCTATTTTCTTTTATTGACACTTATCAACAACGTGCGTGCAGATGTGAGCAAATTTCAAGCTAAGCCACCGGCAATAAATAAACCGCAATCTTTGTGCTTGACCTGCCTCGATTCGCACCGCCAGTCACCTCTTTGTCTTTGTATTAATTTTCACTGCTGCGCTCTGCTGTGCCCGCTCTGCTTGCAGTGTGGCCAGTCTTGTGTAATTACAAGCGCAGTAAAATGTTTACCGAACTTTAACTAAAAGAGATTATACCCTTGACATGATGACAGCGTTCCGAACTGTCTGCCTCCGTTTTCTACACGTCTGTGGCAATTCGCTTCTCCCTCTCAGTTCAATGGGGAAAGCTTTCATGGAAACCAAACGTTCTCACAGCCATCGTCTGTGGTGAAGCCAGTATACGCTTCACCGTCGCACGCAGAGGACATGAGTTCAATTGCCATATAAGGCTGCAAACGCATTGGCTTCACATACCCCACGTTTTCACATTGTTACCGTCACCTAACTTGCCGATGTTACCGAAGCCTTCTTTAACCTATATCCGGCGTCGCACTGACATCACATCTCATTCCCCACACTTTCACGGCCCGCCCTTCACGGTTTTGATTTTACCCTTGCAGTAAAATTGCTCTCTGCAAATCGTCATTCTGCCATCAAGGGGCGGAAATTCTAAAAATATCACAGTCAGGATGTAGAAAGCTGAAATTCATTTTGATCAAAGTAGCATTAAATTGTATTTTTTACTTCATATTTGGATTCTCCGATCAAAATTACCTACATGTAGGAGCTCACGAGATTTTAACTTTTAGGCACATTTTCGCAATATAGACAATGAAAAGATAATTGTAAACTCGCTGACCTCGACCTACAAGTTTTGACTTTTTGGGTTGTTAACTTCTTTCTTTTTGTAGGCCCTATATAGATCTAGTATATTGAGACACTTGATTCAGAACTTGAGCCGACAAGATAGAAGAAGCACTAATTGCAGCGGTGTAGAAGAGACCTGCACTTTTTGATAAATCACAAGACAATCACTCTAACAGAAATTATGACAACAAGAAGTGGGTAGACATTGCTGAAGAAGTTGGAGTGGAAAGTAGAAAACAAAGTTTCATTATTGTTGTTTTTTAATCACGAGGGAGAAAAGAATGTGAAGTCAGTCCGTTTGTGTAATCAACTCAAACTTTCCCTCCCCAAAACGGAGAGTGGAAAACGTGGGGAATGTGAAGCCAGTGCGTTTGCAGCCTAAGGAGTTTTTTTTATCGAGCATTTCCCTCTGTCTGCCGGGACTCTGCATCCCTCTCAGTGCAATTTGGCCCTGACTGGCAGAGTTGAAACAGCCCGCTTTCTAAATACATGAATTATGTCGATGGGGGAGTAAAACATCAACAACTGCTAAATGATGTCACTCCTTGGCCTGGTCTTAGTGATACTTTGATACCGCATCTCCCGCCTCCGCTTCTCATCTCTGTAGACTGTAAAGCGCATAGAGCTCCCTTGTTGGATGGGAATTTGCGCTCTACAGATGCTATTATCATTATCATTCTTATTCCTTATTCTTATTTCTATTATTATAGCTATTTTCTATCATTGCTGTTGTTATAAGCATCATTATCATCATCACCATCATCATCATCACCATCATCATCATCATCCTCATCTCAGCAGCACCTGATCGATGCGTATCAAAGATAATGAAATACACGTATTTTGATATGACATTGTTACAGCCTATTCAGCAGTAGCCATGAATAGGGAAGAAACTTTTTAAAATATTTTTTAAAATGTAGTCTAACCGTCATAGAAGATGGTAGACTGAAGGTGGAATGGACAGTATTTGCTGCAACAGCCCATAATATTACGCTTCTCACTTGAAAGACGGTTTCAAAGGGCGTGCCTTGGTATAGAAAGAAAATGCGACTTGGCCTGAGACCAAAACCCACGCTGCCCAAAGTTATCACCAGCAGGCCACTGTGACCTTCTAAACTTCTAACAGACTACACAAGCAGCAACGTTATGATTTGAGCGTGCATTAGCTGAGGGCGGGAAAACCGAGATACATGTGTACGTGCACATTTATGTATCTGATATGTGATGCAAGGGTTAAAAAATATAGCGTTCCCGGAACTAAATCACACTTTTTCTCCAGATCGTCGGCATTCTGTGAGTCTTTAAATACGTTCCTGAGCTTAAGAATGTTGTTGTTGTTCTGCACTGTTCGCTTTCTGCTCGTTTATTTTTTTAACCCTTTGGTTACATTAAAACTCGTTGTAGTTGCCTTGACAAGAACCAAAGAGTCAGACTCCTTTTTTATAAAGATAAAAAAAGTCAATGAATCGTATCACTTTGTCGTTGCTGATTGCTAATAACACTTCCTTAAAAGATCTCACATTTTAAACAAACACTTTCGGGGTGGGGTGGGGTGGGGATATAATGGTCATATAGAATTATTAACAGTGAGCTTTTCAGTCCAGTCGAGAGGCGCTCACCTGTCGCACGACATTGGCTGGTTCAGTGATCGGTTCGGGCTGCTTTGTTGGGAGGGCATCTTGTGATTGGTCCCATTTTCCTCCAACTCGTTACCCCAGAGTACATTGGGTCGTGCACTTTGCCTTATTGAATAAAGACGAGAAACTCGAATTCTTGTCGTATAGTGGCCTATAATGACTCTATTAGGCCTTTTGATGAAGTACCCTTTCACCCCACATCTATGCCAACTATATTCTCGCGTAACAGAACAAATGACTACCCAGCAAGCAACGGTGTATACATGTAATTGTCCAGCATTTCTCACAACTCGATTTGAGCATCACCCTTCTTCTTAACCATCTTTGCCGCTTTCGCCGGCTGGCTGGAGTTCTTGTCAAAACAAATGAGAAAGGCGAGACGACTCAGGAAGTGGTTAGTTAAAATGATAGCTGTAGGCTAATGCAAAGGCAAACAGAAGGCTACCACGCCATGCATTGCAGCGCTAGATGTTTTAGTTTACTTTTAGTAGAGGCTTTACGGCGCTCGCAACTGCATAAGGTCATATGAGCGCCAAGGGGTGGATGTCAAAAGAGAAGTCCTTACATACAGTGAATCAGACTTACTCTGCTCACCTCTCTTGCTTCAACAGCGCAAAGTCTGCTTCGACTATCAAGGCAACCCAGAAATAGCGGGTCACAAGAGTGTGACAAACATACAAAAGAAGTAGAAGAAAAAATGACGATAGTAAGGATAAGGAAAGAAAAAGCAGCAGATGTTTGCTTTAGATGTTTGCATACAGAAGGACATACTCTAACTCTAATGGACTTCTGCGTCAAATTTAATTAAACAAAACAGAGGCCAGACTCTTAAACAGTATGTACTAGTATAGAGCCATTACCCAATCCGACCTGACTCGACAACCTGAACTGATCATGAATTTGACCAATCGCATCCCTTCAAAAAGAGCGTCGTTAAGCCTCGAAAAAATTATGTTTGTTCCAATCAGCTTAAGAGAGGCTCGAACTGCACTTGAATGAAACAGCAGAGTAGTATTTCAGGCGATTGAAAATCCGTAGATCATGTTAATAACATTCTTCAATCTATGCAGAAGGATTGCCATTTTCAAACATTGGCAACACTCAAAGATCAGGCTGCATGGAGTGTGGTATTAGACAAAAACTTTGAATAGAACACTTAGGTATATTAACATAGTAACATTTAATGCAAAATAAAAATATCATAGATCATCCAAAGCACGTTTTACACTGCTGATTTAAAAATAGTTATTAAATAAAGTAGGCCTATATATACAAATATGTATACATAATACCTCTCTCTGTCTCTCTCTCTATCTCTATTTCGTTCTTTCTCTCTCTAGCTATCTGTCTCTCTATCTCTTTATATCTCTCTATCTATCAATCTATCTATCTCTTTATATCTCTCTATCTATCTATCTATCTATCTATCTATCTATCTATCTATCTATCTATCTATCT
>NW_004797518.1:135094-137575 GCF_000002075.1 Aplysia californica | reverse complement strand
GTCTGTCTGTCTCTGTGTGTGTGTGTGTCTCTCTCTCTCTGTCTCTCTCTCTCTCTCTCTCTTTCTGTCTCTCTCGCGCGCTCTCGCTCTCTCCCAACCTTACTCCCCCCCCCTTTCTCCCTCTCTCACTCATGCCCATGCAAGATCCAAAACCCATTTCGGCTCCCATGGGTGCACCCAACGAAAACGCATTTCCCCAGCTTTCTGGTATGCACAAATTTGGGCCTATTGGCATGGCTCCATATTGCCCTCTTGTGAGGCTGCGATTATACGCTGATGTATACATTCTGAATTTATAATTTCCGTCCTCTTGTTTAAAACAGTGAGAGGGATTAAATATTTCTCCACAAAAGTATAGCTGTCACTTTCTTAACACAGGGCTCACAAAGGGTGACATACTTTTTCTTGCAACTTTCAAAAGCAAAACGATTGCATTTCAGAAGTCGTGTGTCAGTTATCGAAGGACCAATAACTCCTCAATGCAATCTCGTTTGCCTGTTGAAATACTGATGTTTTAATTGAATACGTTAGCATTGCGAGGAATTTGCATTATTGATTTTTACAAAGAAAAAGGCTGGAATACTCTGAGTATTATTTCCTGCATAGTCATACGGCTCTTCAGAAGGTTGATGACGTTGGTCAAATAATCATCTTATTATCTTATTATAAGAATATCAGTGATTGCTAGTTGTCAAAACAATGGTCCTTTACAATCATACTTAAACGAAATCATTTTGCATTTAAGATTGAAACTACTTTTAGTCCAGTCGTGCAAATATCTAGCAGTGAACTTCGAAGAATATCACAAGGAAAACTTATTTCGGCCAAAATGTGTTTGTATCCACAAGGATGTCCATTATATTCCACTGTACTCTATAGTTCCTGCAGATTTATACTGTTTTCTGGTTTTCTCAAATGGTATCATCTCTTCTCCTAATATGCTAATGCCAAGGAAAAAAGAGAGTGGGGAGGGGGGGGATCACTGGAAAGCTGTTCTCAAACCAATCGCCAATTGACCATTTTTGTTATAAAGTCGAATCCCTGTTACTCTCCCATCAAATTCTGGCAAGGTCATGTGGCTGTCAACAATGTAATTGCTCCTGGCCCAATCCCAAGTACTGCTCGCCTTTCTCTTTTTCCTCTTTTTGAGCGCTGAACCTGAGGAGCTCTTACTGAACGCCCATCCTTGGTTGGCCCTGACGTCACAGGAGTCCATGGAGCAGAAGTAGACCCCAAGTCCCAGACAGTTGGTTTGCGCATTGACGTTCAGTTTGACGGCACAGACAGTCTGGCCTGGTTTGCTTGCCCGGACCCAGCTGGTCATTACACAAGACAGGCTCTCATAGCTTTGTCTCGTGTGATTTGCTGAAGAGAAGACACAAATAAGGAAAAAACGTCAAAGTTGGTTTGTTTTAGTAAAGTAAGTAAGAAAGTAGGTGTTTGTTCAGCGTTTTAGTTTTAGGCCATTGGCCCAAAGCACATAAAATGCACATTAGTAGTGTATCACAAAAGAGACTTCCAGAACAACATCATAAATCATGAATGACATACATATATATCAACAACATTTTGAATTCGACTTTTGTTATTAAATAAACTTTCCATGATAAAATGGTTTGAATGAGTGGTGGTGTAACGACGCTATCAACAAAATTTTTGTTATGTAAACGTCGAAAAAAATGTAATTTAAACACCCTGTTGACACAATATAAATCATCTAGGAGGTGGGCTTCGGCCCTGCCTGCCAGGGCGTATTCGCGGTGTGAGGGATACAACATCCCAGCAGGAAAAAAACGACATATTCGATTAAAATTCTCCCAACCACGGAATCGAACTCAGGTCTTCTGCGTGCAACGGAATCGAACTCAGGTCTTCTGTGAGCTACGGCGAAGTGCCCATCTGCTTCACAACAAACGCCAAGGTAAACGAAACTCAGGATTTTAAAAATCACGTAACAAGAAACTTTATATCATACGTGGTATGAAACTATAATCTTAACCTGAAACACACGAAAACGGCTTTTAAAAGGGATTTTTGTCCATTTTCTATGAGATGCTCCAAAAACCCAAAATTATATTAATAACAACCATCATCAATTACCCAGCGGGTTACGCCTTTGAAACATGGACAAACGGGACTTCATAACATGTATCTAGAACAATGTCCTAATTCTAGATCTAAATAACAACACAAACAAGTTTTCACAGAGATTTTTTAAACACTTTTCCCACCACTTACTGGGCTCGTCTCCGAAGCGGAATTTCCGGGTTCGAGCCTCGGTTCGGAGACGGATTTTTTCTCCACCCAGCAGTAATGGGCACCTGACTTCGAGTTGTGGAAGTATGGAAAGAAACTGGCCACACTACCACAATATGTCGAAGGCCCTCCAAGTTGTCTCACTATCAAGGCAAGTCCGAATCGGATGCGGGAATCACTTTTACCCACCATCCCCCCTTCCCCTCCCCTCTCTCTCTCTCTCTA
>NW_004797518.1:126408-132083 GCF_000002075.1 Aplysia californica | reverse complement strand
CCCAGATGTCCGATTCAGATGCGGGAATAACTTTACTTTTACTAGACACAGTCCTGGCCTTTATGAAGAAAATCACCGGGAGACTGGATTGAAGATGAATCGATTTGGGGGAGGAACAGGGGGTGGGGGGCGCACAACCAAAATGCATACAATGAAAGGGAAGACTGCTTACAAAATATATACACCTAAGATGGCCGTGGTTGCTATACGTATAAAGTACCAAGTTCAAAAGGCTAAACAGGCAGGTATCAAAGGTATACTCACTTCCAGCACGTTCACACTGGCTTGGTACACCGCATAACCGCCCGCCTGAAGAAGCGTGAGGTATTCTAATAGGCCTCCGACGTACCATTGCTTGCTTTGCTTCAAAGACGCAGGTAACCTGTCGGGTAAACACGTTTGCTGGTCATAACACATTCCATTACCATGTCTCTGATAGGCAGACACCCCTCCTCCCTCCCCCCAAAAAATTCATATATCCCATAGTAATAGTATCATGTCTCTGATTTCGCCCCCCCCCCCCCCAAAAAAAAACAACAACAAAAAAACAAAACAAACAACCCCCCAAAAAAAAAGGAGGGGGGTAAAGGAAGGGAAACGGTATTAAGAAAGTATATCCCTGTTCACCTTGAAGGACAACCAAAGAGAGTGAAAGATAAGAAAAGGGAAAAAGGGACATGTTGACCTTGTGTACGCCAGGTAAAAGAAAGTTTTTCTGCAAAAAACCCACGTTGTAGCCTATACTGCATACTACAGCCTACATAACATCCCATTCAAGCTCAACGAACAGTGTCAAAACGTGAGCACGGTAGACTTGCACTTGTTACATGAAGCAGTGGTGCTGAGATTTTTAGAGCAAGGTTAGGCTGTCTTGGACAAGGACACACCTCTTCTGTAATTCATTCTACAGGTGTGCTCCCTCCGACATTAGCAGAAGCCATTATATTATGTGAACTGCATCCGCAGAGTTTACCGAGCCCCCGTCTTCTTACTACTACTACAACTACTACTGCTACTACTAAGTAGTAGTAGTAGTAGTAGTAGTAGTAGTAGTAGTAGTAGTAGTAGTAGTAGTACTAGTACTGCAGCTGTTACTGCTACTGCTTCGGCTGTTAATGCTGCTGTTGCTGTTGCTTCTGTTGCTGCTGTTACTGCTGCTGCTACTACTACTACTATTAATAATTATACAGCAACTGGGTGGTTAGGTTACTGGACTCGTAATCGTGAGATTGCGGGTTCGGGGTATGGAGCCTCAGCTCGTTCCGACGTTGTGTCCTTGGGAAAGGCACTTTACACGAATTTCCCATTTGGCTCTGTCCTTTCGGAGACGGACCGTTAAACTCGGAGGCCCCGCCTCTTAAATAACCTAATAGTGTTGATAGGGGCGTTAAACCATTTCACCATTTTTCACAGCAACTGGGGGGGGGGTAGCCATAAACATCTTTCCTGACACAAATAGTATGGTATAATATTACCTTCAGAAGTTGTACAATCAGCGGACAGTAATTTGGAATTACCTGAATTATTTTTCTAGAAAGATGGCAAATATTCCGACCTCGCCCATTTTCAAATCTATTACTTTTACGAAAATTTCTTGATAAAGTCTGAAACAATGTAATAACAGCTTGGGTCCAAAATTAAAAAACAAATCACCACAGAAAACACATTTTCACAATTTTGGAGAATATGCACAAAAATAAAGTCTCTGCCTTACCTTTTCTCGTAAATCTTAAGGACAGGTGACCTTCCAAGGTGTGTAGAGCGTCCAATTATCATGTCGTGCAGGGTTTGCAGAGATTCCATAACGCTGCGGTGGAACTTGTTCCCTTCGAATACTTCCTCGGCGTATTCAAGGAATAACTGTGCTGGAACCAGCTGACACTCACTGGTGGAAAACAGTGCATGGACAATTTTAGTTTTAGCTTTAGTGGGGGTTTTACGGCGCTCGTAACTGCATAAGGTCATGCGAGCGCAAAGGGGTGGATGTCAACAGAGAAGTCCTTACAGGGAATCAGGAATTTCTTTGACCCCCTCTCTAGCTTCAACAGCACAAAGTCTGCTTCGACTATCAAGGCAACCCGGAAATATCGGGTCACAAGAGTGTTACAAACATACAAAAGAAGTAGAGGAAAAATGACGATAGTAGGGATGAGGAAAGAAAAGCAGCAGTTCCCAATTGCAGTTCCGGCACAGTTAATGAGCATGACACTGATGAGTCAGCCCATATACATTTCTACTGTGCATAAGAACATGTTAATGTCCCCCCTTAGGGAATGGCCTAAAGACACTTCAGTCAGCAGCGCCGCCCAGGGTATGGACAATTTAATTTTAAAAACAAATTAACAAAATTTCAAAAATCAAAAAATTAAAAACAATAAAACTTAAAGGACGCCAGACACCGTTTTACTTTTTATCACGGTAGCAATTATCTATCTATTTTCCCCTTTCCCCCTTTTTTGAGGGGGGGGGTTAACAATTTCTATAGGTTATCCTTAGTGCATGATTGTATTAGCCTAAGTAGTATGATGGTCACCGTTTGTGCCGTTGCGTGCACAAAACATGAGATCGATTTCCCTGTAGAAATGGGTTGGTATTTGTGGGGATTTTTGGCGGGTTTTTTGTTGGGGGGGGGGCGGTCTTTATAATTGAGTAGGCTGTAAATTATGTATCACCATCTATTTGCCGAGATGTTATTTCAGCAATAGTTTGAACTGTGTGTGAGTGAGTGATGGGTGGATGAATGGAGGGATGGATGGATGGATGGATGGATGGGTGGGTGGATGGATGGATGGATGGATGGATGGATGGATGGATGGATGGATGGATGTGTGGATGATGGATGGATGATGGATGGATGTGTGGATGAATGGATGGATGGGTGGATGGAAGGAAGGAAGGAAGGAAGGATGGACTTCTTGTTCATATACTAAAACAATTTACTTACTAGTGACTGATTCCAAACTGGTTGGCAACAGATAGCATCGACATCAAATGTGACGTAACAGCCCAGAACGGCTCCAAGTCTTGGTGACTATTCACAATTTCACGAATCAAGAGAACGTCTTGAAGCTTTTGACACATTGTAAAAATAGCTCTCAAATCGTTTATTCTCTCTTCATTTCTGTACAGTGTGTCGTTTGGGCATGACTGGAAGTATTGGTAATTACCTGTTTTGGAAAGGATAGAGGAGTCTCATTAGGTCGGCCAGTAATCAGTTACACGTTTTTCTTAAATGAATATAGACGTACGTTGAAAGGTCTCCTTTTAGAGAGGAAACTTTCTTGAAAGTAATGATTTAAACTGTAAAGAATGTCTGACTTATATACATGGTCAGAAGACAATGGCTTTTTGTATTCACCCAAGTCAAGGACTGTTGACCAAATTACTCATATAGTGTTTGGGTTATGTTTTCAAACCCAAGACAAGCAAACTGGACAATCAAGTTTTACTGTTTCTTTTTTGCTCGTTTTCTTTTTCTTCGAATTCTACCCCCTACTCGACTGAGGATGTGGTGGTGGAGCGGTTAGTGCACTCGTCTCCGAAGCAGAAAGTCCGGGTTCGAGCCTCGGTTCGGAGACGGATTTTTCCGCTCCCTCCTACCCACCCAACAGTAATGTGTACTGACTTCGAGTTGGGAAAGTAAAGGCGGCGTGGACAGAAACTGGCCACCCTACCACAATATTAATATGTCAAAGGCCCAGGAAGTTGTCTCATTAACAAGGCAATCCCAGATGTCCGATTCAGATGCGGGAATAACCCTACTTTTACTAGACACAGTCCTGGCCTTTATGAAGAAAATCACCGGGAGACTGGATTGAAGATGAATCGATTTGGGGAAGACGAAAAATTTAGTTTTAGCAAGAATTTTACTTCATTTGAAACAAAAATCATCTATAATAGGTCACATAAGTGCCGAAGTTTAGAGATGTAACTAAAAAATAACAGGAAAGAAAGGAGCAAACCACACCAGAGCACCCGCAAACCACCCACGAATTGGACTCTCCTAGGGCTGAAAACCTCGAACTTTCGCGAGTTTGTCAAGATAAGATTTAATGTACACGTTCTAATTATCCGTAATAAAGCAATAATAGTTGAAATTTGACATCTACTTGCCTAAAGGAAAATTATCCAAGAGCTTTTGGCCAGCGTCGACAGACCACCTACGACTTTTGTCCGCTTTTCGTCTTCGTCGTCGCTGAATCCTGCTGCCGTTTATCTTCCTTTTTGATCCAGAAACAACCGAGTTGTCATGCCGTGAGAGCGTACTTCGGACATCTCCACCGCCACGAGCATGGGGAGAGGGCGTACTGTCAAGAGCCAACATGTTTTTGGAGATGTTAGGAATGTTCTCAGCATCATTTGCCTCGCTCACGGAGTCACTTTCTTCCAGACGGTTGGATTTGTTTGTTGAAGTGTGAACGCCCTGTTCACCATTTATATCCGGGAAGCCTCTTCCTTCGCCTTTTCCATCAGCAGAAACAGGGTCACCGTTGCTGTGGGCTCGTTCTGTGATTATAGCGATGTTATCAGAACTCTCGGCACGGGATGGAATAGGGGTAGTGCCAGAACTGACTTTGTGTCCTGTCTGGCCAGTGTTCATGTCATTTCTTGTGTTATATCTGGTCAGGGCCACGACATCAGACTGCTTTGAAACCGTAGGAGCTGCTGTGGTACCGCCACAAAATACGAGTAAAATAAACAAAGTCGAAGTGAAAATAATCTTTGGATAACTGTCCCTGAAAAAAACAACAGAACAAGACATAGATATTAGTCAAGAAGCTTAATAACACCCACAACAAAGAGAGTAATTCTTAAACGACAAATGAACACAAAATGACAATAAGACAGTAAGACAAACAAACAAGAGGGCCGACAAAACATCAATCCATAACAATGCGCATTAAATTTTGTGAAGTTTGTCTGCCAAATTGCTTTAGTTTCAGTGGCTGGCAAATGGGCACGTTCGTAGTTAACCTTAAAGAACTTAAATATGTAACTATAGCTCTGTAATCAACTTCATAAAGGTCACAAGTGTTTTTTGTGTCGAGTGTGAGTGCCACATTGTTCTTCACTTTCGCCCCCCAGGCAATTTTGTAATTAATAGCCCATTCTCATAAGTGGCTCCCTCGCGTAGACCAAACTGTCCCTCACTTTAACCCACTGTAACGGCAGGCGTGCGTATGAGAAGTATCAGGTCATTCTGACAGCTGTACGAAGTGGGAAGCGGTCACGGTGAAAAGGCTAACTCTAGCTTCAAGCCAATATTGTTCGTTGTAATAAAACAGTTAGAATATAAGGGATCTCAACAAGAAGTTGGAGGCCATAAAAGTGTTTGTGTTATGGCTAATAACTAACGTGATCGAGGTGTTTTCTGTGTTAGTCTTAGCAAGTGTTTTACGGCACTATTGCAAACACAATTTGGTCATAAAAATACGAGTGGCCAAGTTGGTAGGTTTCTTTTTCGCGTTTTATAATGACTGTCAGGCCAAAGAGCTCAAACCAGAGGACTGTTGGATCAGAGAAATGAAATAATGACTGTTGGTATGGTACCAGTGGTCATTTATCTGACTGCGCAACAGGGAATAAGGGTTCTATTTCTGGGGGGTTTTCCTATTGTCGTTGTTGTTTTATTGTTTTGTTGTTGTTGTTGTTGTTTTGGGGGGAGTGGGGATTGT
>NW_004797518.1:121073-122170 GCF_000002075.1 Aplysia californica | reverse complement strand
CTCTCTCTCTCGCTCTTTCTCTCTCTCTCTCGCTCTCTCTCTCTCTTTCTGCAGGCGTGTTCCTTAACATTATATTACAGTTTCGACCTCTTCTTTCTTTATTGCTGTTATTTCTAGAAAGAAATCTATGTTAAGCTTTGTCTGGCAAGCGGACTTAAGATTTAAGCTGTACAAAGACTAGCACGGGCGCCTGACCCGATCACAAAAGGTGCTCTCGAAAGCTGAACAATAAGTGCCTATACTGCCCCATTTAAGGTTCTCTTTTGGACAAATAAAAATAGATCAGCGCTATCAGTATCTAACTCCAATGCTTTTTTTTCTTCTTTTCTTCCATAGAGGTGAAACTCGAAGAGTGAACTTTCCCCCCCTTTTTTCTGTTTGGTCTATAGGCCTACTGGTCAAGAAATAAAAGCAACAACAAGAACAAAATATAAAAACGTTAAGCTGCAAAGAAATCTAGATTCTATTCTCATTTCTAACACTTACCTTCCTGGGCAGAGAAAGCGACGAATTCCTGCCATTGAGAGAAAGCTTCTGTATTCCCTCTTTTCTCTTTATCTCCAGATTATAAGAATTAAGTCAGAACGAACCAGCACTGGGCTTTAGCTGTGAGAGATCTACAAAATAATGAGTCTCCTTGGGAGCTCTGCGTGCGTTTGTTCGAGTTGTGTGTTTCTCTCTCGCAGGGCGCAAGCCAAGGGAGGGAATCACGACTGGTCCCGTCTGAGTCTGGCCAGCTAAACGCGAGCCTGACTTAAATAGCTGCGAGAGCTGTCTTTTTCTCGTCGCTCGTCGTGAGTGGCTCGACCGGCGCGAGTGATGGACCGGAAACTGGGGTTCTCCTGTCTGAGTCAAGCTCGAAACTGTTCCGGCTTCTTTTCGCTGCTACTGCTTAAGTGTGAGGGTTTTGTGTGGTCTGTTTTTAACTCAGAAGGAAAACCCACGTCGGGAAAATCAAAAGAACAATAAGTGGAAAATTCTAAAACCCCACCCAGTGGTAAAGAATTCCGAGAAGCATCACCTCATCTATGGCATAAGCATAATTCTAGTTCCTTTACTCAGACTATATCCCTCCACCCCCTCACCCCCCCCCTTCT
>NW_004797518.1:115469-117328 GCF_000002075.1 Aplysia californica | reverse complement strand
CAGTCCCGCTTACCGCTAGGTTTTGCCAATATACGAAAAGGAACGCCTCTATATAAACATAGTGCTTGCGCCTTACCTACCACAATATGCCGAAGGCCCAGGAAAGTTTCTCACCAACAAGACAATTGCCAGTCTTCCCCGTGGTTTTATGCGCCCCGCATAATTTTGCAAAATTTGATCATTTTTTATCATAACTTCTGATTATTTTCCTTTAATATTCTTTTTTAAAATTAACAGAAACGCATAATTTCACATTTTTTGGGCTTATTTAGCATAATTTTAGAATTTTTCTTGCATAAAACGACGGGGACAGCCCAATGTCCGGATCGGATGCGGGGACAACTTTACTTTTTTTTTTTACTTACGCCTTTATAGTGCCATCCGCCAACTGTCTGAGCTATACGATCCTTATCATTTAATAGAAATGTGTCCCGACATACCACCATCGAACTGGCTGCCAGAGGTACACACGACATACAGCGCACAGCCTTTCTCACACACGTCTCAGCGAGTTCGGCCTGATTCTGTCGTTTTTCGCCGATACCCCTGAGTTGCGCTGATTATGAGAATGCTATTATTTTTAGGCTTTGGTCAATATTTGAAAATAATTGGAATGTAATTTTAGTCGCCTGGGGAAATTTCAAAGGAACTGCGCCACCTTGGCATGTCCGCAAAATGTCTGGTGTCGCCAGATGGCCCGATAACCAAGAGGCTGGCGTGCGCCCATGAGGCTTTCATATTGTAAGGACTCATGATTAGGTCTATGTTAAAGTTAAAGTTAAGTCAAAGGTCTGGGCGGCTCGGTGATTGACGAGTAAAAAATTAAAAGTAAACTGTACATCGTACGGCAACAGGTTCCTAGCTTCTAATCCTGCGAGGGAAAAACGTAAAGTTTAGTTGTAGTTTCACGTGTAAGTGCTTGTTACTCGTTTTTCCCGTGCCCAAGGGAAATCGCGCATCACAGATCTAGATAAGGCCAGATTGGCTACAATTTGTCACTTCTCTCTATCAGCCTACCACTAGTCAAGATGGCAAACAATGCCATCCCGTTATACCGCCAGCCCCGCTATACCGCCAACGTCATGCTCGTCGCAAGGTAGGCGGTATAATGAGGTTTGACTGTACATGTATTTATATGGTCAGGGTCATTAGACGCAGACTGTTTCTTTCCAGCTTCGAATTATTATCGACTGACATTTCTTTTATCGTGTTACTTGATTTGCATTCTCAGAATAGCACGCTTTTGTTTCGTGTATTAAAAATCAAATAATTGAGACACTTTCACATTTGCATTAAGTCGTAAGGCTTACTTAGGTGAGCCCTATTTCTCTTTTCAAGTTTCTTCAAAACCAGCAACTTATGGCTTAAACAATACATGTGTCCTTACCATGACGGTATTTTTATCTAATTATGCAGGAATTCAGACCAATTGGAATATGGAAAAGAGTCACCGAAATTGATGTTCAGAACAGTGGAAAGACATGGAATACCATCAGGAGGCTAGTCCTGGATGGTGAAAGATGGAAAGGGTTTGTTCTTGGCCTATACTCTGATTCAGAGTGAGAAAGGCAATGATGATGATGATGATGATGCAGGAATTCGGCGTTCTTTATTTGTTTTGGTTTCTCTTTACAAGGTTTGGAGCCCCGGGTGTGGGTATTTAAAGGTACATGATGTAGGCTGCAATGGTATCATGGTGACCCGCATTCCTGCGTCTCCACTGTCCAACGGTCCAGATTGTCACAACAATCTAATCCACACTCTTTTATCATAATAACGCTTTGGAACAAATAACAGGATTAGAACTGCCAGACTCGAATACCAACTACACAACTGAAATTATTGTAAATATATATATA
>NW_004797518.1:112067-115220 GCF_000002075.1 Aplysia californica | reverse complement strand
TGTGTGTGTGTGTGTGTGTGCGTGCGTGTGTGTGTTCTAAGCCAGAACGAATGTTCCCAGAACATTCAGTCAGTACTTTCAAGGCTATGAGCCTGTTTGAAAGTATTTTTTCCGGATCAATAAATGTACCAAAAGTATGGCAAAAATGCTCACTTTCTGACGTTCAAAGAGCCCAAATAGAGGCTCTTCGCGGTGCAAGTTACTCACAGCGTGAGATTTCATTCAAAAAAGGGTGTAGCAAGACGCAATCTGCAGTGTTCTTGCTAACTGTCAAAATTATGGATTGTATTGAGACAAGAAGAGAAGTGGTTGTCCCAGAGAAAAACTTCACCCAGATATGACCGCATCACGAAAAACATCGTCCCGCGGTCAACTACAGGTTTTTGCATGGAAACCAGAGCTGCATTTCTTCGACAGGGTTCAAAAGTGAGTCACAGAATTGTTTCACGCCGATTTGTTGGAGAATTTGGGCTCAAATCTAGTAAACCAGCCCATAAACAAAGACTAACCCGTGAATATGAAAAAGAAGTGGCTGGCGTTTACAAGAATCCATGAGCACCGGACTGCAGAACATTGAACAAAAGTGATGTTTTGAGATGATTGGACTTTGCAGCAGTTTGTAGTTTGGCAGTATCATGTCAGGAGGCCACCAGGGAAAAGATACGGCGCAAAGTATACCATAAACATTCCCAAAGTATGAAGAGCTGGTTCGCAATTTCAAACTCTCTCTCTCTCTCTCTCTCTCTCTCTCTCTCTCTCTCTCTCTCTCTCTCTCTCTCGCTCTTTCCACCCAACAATTCCTTTATTCATCATTCATATCGCAAATCAAACTACAACTCTTTTCTGAGCCAGTCACTTTGTCTGTCTCTCACATTACGTTTCCTTTAGCTCCCAATTTTATCTATGCCCTCGCCCCCCCCCCTCCTTTTACAAACACAACCACCTCAACATTCCCAGCATTCCGAATCCTTTGTTGTATTCCCAGAACCACAACTCTACTCCCCACGTCGTCCCAGACACTCGCGTAATGAATTTCTCACAGTTATTTTCTCCTTTGCCTCTGATTACAAGAGAGCCATTAATACCTCGACGGATGCGTCGAAAAAGCTGGGAGGGCAAGGCCGTGGCTTTAATTGCTAGGAATAAAATCATATCGTTTTTTTATGGCTGTTTTTTTTACGGCGTTCCGACAAACAAGTGAACTTGGCATTTTTGTGACATCTTATGGAGATATAACAGGAGAGTGCACGTCGCAATTCCTATCTAGAAATTTGATTTGTGACACGTGCCAAAATGGGGAAAAAAGCTTTGTCTCCTTTATTTCTAGAAATATTTATCATTTTGCTTATATGCAACGCGGTATTTTGTTTTACAAGATCTTGTTTTTTAATGTAACCTTCAATCTCTGAATGCAATGTTCTGATGTAATTGACGATAAGTGGATGTGTAATGGAACCTGCCATTCTCGTTTTATCTGGAACAGCAACATCTATATGAAGGGAATTTGTAGGGAAAGTAATTGATGGGTGCGCATCTACATGTCTGAGCATTGGCCCACACGTGAGCAGATCTATGAATGCGCGCCTGCCTGAGTGTATTATTGATAGAGATACACAGGAAGACATGGCTACATGCCATCATGCAGGCTACCAGCAAAAAAAAAAGACCTTGTATCTTTTCTTTATATACGTTCTCCTACCTCCCCCTCCCTCTCTCTTTGTCTGTTTTCTTCCGGACTCGTTATTCTCTCTCTCCCTCTCTCTTCTTTCTTCTCTGTCTCTCTCTCTCTCTCTCTCTCTCTGACTATCTCTCCCCCTCTCTGTCTCAACATTCTCTTGTCTTCTCTCTCTCTCACTCTCTCTCTCTCCCCCTCTCTGTCTCAACATTCTCTTGTCTTATCCCTTTTCCCCCATCTCTCTCTCTCTCTCTCTCTCTCTCTCTCTCTCTCTCTCTCTCTCTCTCACTCACTCACTTCCAACTCGACCCTCCAGCTCCCTCCCAGTAAGAACAAACACCAGACGCAAGCCTCAACAACTTTCTCTCTCTCTCACTCACTCACTTCCAACTCGACCCTCCAGCTCCCTCCCAGTAAGAACAAACACCAGACGCAAGCCTCAACAACTTTCGCGCCAGGGACTGGTTGCCCCTTCACCAGTATCTCTGAAGTATCAGTCTCTCCCCGCGCTAACACAGACCAGCATCTGACTAACGACACCCCAGTACGCCGAGGTCGATGAGGCCAGGACTGCTATAGCTGTCAGAAGTGGACCCAGTGAGTACCATTGTATCGCCCCTCAGGGAGGAGAAATTTGTTGCAGCAAACAATGAGGCGCACGCGTCAAATGTGAGGAAGTAATAAAACATGAATCGTTGTTAGTGAGGGACTTGTAATGTCGTTCACAAACTACAAACCGTGCGTTCATAATAAAGGAAATAAAGAACGATAACATTTCTGCCAAACTTTTAACAGTATTTTTGTTGATTTGTTCTGTTTAGCTTTCTTTCATTTCACCGTATCTCTCTTCTAAAAGAAAGCCAACTGAGATATAAATACAAGACTATCCCCACCGTGTCAAATGAAGGAACAAACAAACAGAAATAATGTCTGCAAGACAGTGACTTATGCGCAGCTTTAAGAAACCCGGAGGGCACAGAAGGAAGAAGTTTTAAAAAAAAGATTTATACGTGTAGGACCGTTAGAAAAGGAGAGAGAAAATATACAATAGTTATATACACCACCCTCGCGTTTTTTCAAGAGATCTTAACTCTGCGTCCCTCCCCAACCCACCATGCCCTTCCCTTACTCTTTCTCCTACTCTTCGCACCCCCACCCCCCCTCCCCGAAAAAAACCTTTCCCAGAGGGTGCCTCCCATCACATCGAACTTCAGACGACACACACCAAGGGCGGGTGGCCATCAAGAAAGAGCTCCTACTACAACTTAATTGGAATCGATCACGCTGTAAAAGTGGCTGGCCTGGCAAGACAAGCCTTGTTTCTTTAATAAAGGACACCCATCTCCCAAATGGTTAAGCACGGAAGGGCTGGCGAATATCTTTAAATGTTCTTAATCTCCCGGCGCGAGAGGTTTGTGGGATCCGGTGGTAATCAAGGACCAGCTGGAGAAAGAAATGATTTGGGGGAAGGGGAGGGG
>NW_004797518.1:110186-111967 GCF_000002075.1 Aplysia californica | reverse complement strand
TCTCTCCCCCTCTCCCTCTTTTCCCCTCTCTCTCTATCTATCTATCTATCTATCTATATCTCTCTATCTATATATCTATCTCTGTCTCTCTCTCTCTCTCTCTCTCTGGATTATATTTTTTAAAGCCTGGATAGACTTTGAAAGGGACAAATTGGAAATATGCTCATTTAAGGGCGCAAAATGTTCATGCACAAAGGCGCTCCATGCCACAGAGCACAAAGACTGAGCAATAATATCTTTAAAAGGTCGAGGCCACGACCTCAGAGTGGCTTACTTGAATATAAACCCTAACCCCAATCCTGCTGAAAAAGTCTCAAGAAAAACATGGTCCTTAACTAACAGCGGTCAAGCGCAGAAACCATAAAGGGTACAGTCAAGAAAGTGTGGATACATGGGATTTCACCAGAATAATATTGGCATACCAATCAAGCATGCCAGGACACAGTGTCCTATTCAAGCTGTCATCCATGCAAAAAGTGGATACACAAAGTACAATTTTTAATCAAAACTATTCCACACCAGCTTACCATAAACATATTTAATTTTTAAGCATTGAAGCATGATTTTTTTTAATAACTGAACACTATGCTCATTTTATTGCTAAATTGTAAAAAAGCGTCGGGTGGGGTTAAACTTTTGGCCGCGAATTTATTACTATATACATGTATATATATATATACCTACTGACCAAAAAAAAATCCTTTATCCCCGGGAAATCCTACAACTCTCCCCCAAGGTGCACAATTGACAGGAAGCAAGCTGAACCAGCCGGAAGGAGAGAAACATAACAAAAACTATAGTTCCTTGGAAGCAGCCATGGTTATTCCGAAGATACTATTCACTGTTGAGCAACAATTTTTAATGGTTGAAACATACTATTTGTATATCGAAACAAAATCCCTTATGCAGACACGGAATCTCTTCTGTAAACAGTTTGGAATGAACACCAAAGACCATAAGAAAATACCAAGTAAAGTAACAATACTCAAGTGGGTGGCTGACCTCAAGTCACAAGGCTCTGTTGAAAATAAAAACAAGAGATCAAAAATTAGGGTCACCCACAGGCCACAGGGGAGGCCGATGCAAGTGTGCACTATTGAGAATACGGCAGTGGTGATGGAGTCTATGAGCGAAGAACCTAAAAAGTCAGTTCGTCGTCATGTTACTGTATTAACCATTGCTAGAGAATCTGTTCGGCGAATGTTGAAGTACGATCTGAAGTTCAAACTGTACAAGATCCAGGTACATCAAAGGCTCAACAGGGGCTCTCGTGGCCAAGAGGTTAAGGTGTTCGCCTCTCATTCAAAGGTCCCGGGTTCGAATCCGGTTAGCGACCTAAAAATTTTCTTCTCTAAAATCATTTCCTTTCACCGCTTTTCCTGCTCTCTAGAAATGTTCTGTCGTCTGATTTCGTCTTCACTTTCTGCCCCCACCCCCTTACTTCCTTTGCCCCCTCCTCTGGACTCCTGACTCTTTCTGCAACCTGCTCCTTGACCCTTCTTTCTGCTGTCTTTCAGCCACACCACTGATCTTTTGGTAGGAAAGATCTACACCTAGCCTTCTTGGACAAGGGCGAAAAATCTCAGAGGTCTCGAGTGCAAGTTGCGAGCGTTAAAGGTCCCTTGGTGGTCTAAAATCGATAATAGTATGCTTCGGCCGCCACCTGGGCAAAATTCAAAATTTCCTACCAACTGAAAATGTTTAATGTGTCTGTCCGTCTGTCCATCTGTCTGTCTGTCTGTCTGTCTGTCTGTCTGTCTGTCTGTCTGTCTGTCTGTCTC
>NW_004797518.1:98779-108716 GCF_000002075.1 Aplysia californica | reverse complement strand
AGGAAGAGGAGGAGGAGGAGGAGGAGGGGGAGGAGGAGGAGGAGGAGGGGTCATAGAGGGGGGTAGCATTCAAATAACAGGCTGTAATAGTAATAGATTCCACTACTGTGGACACTAATTGACTGTGTTTTGCAGTGTTTGTGAAAAAGTAGGCTATCATGCCGTAGGTCATACTAAACGCCCAAATACGTTGTTCCATCCCGTGGTTCGGGGGTCTCTATTAAAATATTATACCCTTGAGGTAGCTTATATCTTGATTAAGGCGGTCGGAGAAAAAAAAATTAAAACCGATCACATGCCACATGTTATGGATCGCTGTGGAGAAAGACCAGAACGAGTCAACTTCCAGTAAACAATTTATTTAGCTGGCCAGGTCGCATGAGAGATGCTGATACCAGAGAGCACCGGTCGGAGAAAGCGTGGATAAACCATTTAGAGCTGCGAGTTTTTGGGGAGTGGGGTTTTTTTTCTTTTCAAAGTGTAAAACCTTGACCCATGTATCTTCTTAGAGCAGGGCAAAACCAAGGCTATTTTTAGCCCCTGACTCGTGCCCGTGGAGCGTAGTCACAACTACAGGTCGTAGAGTTTATGGCAGGCCCGAAAGTCGAGACGCTCTTTATATACACATATATAACAAAATTCATAACATATACATGTACCAGCTGGGTTTTTTCTAAGGAAAACCCGATAGGGTGCAACCTTTCGAAATCCTATAAGGTATCAGAACAACGGCGCATAATCTAGACCAAAGATAGTGAATAACAAGATGGGCCACTCAGCCAAAAAAGTGTCCGCAGGAAGTATGCTCTTTGCTTCAGATGGCGCTGCAGTCTGTTTTGAAGCTCTCTTTCGTTTTTCCAGAAGAAGAATAGGAATAGCACCTCCTTGCGTGCGCAGATCGACTGCTGTTCATCAGCAGTTTGGGTACGTTCAGTGCGGAGTTTTATTATTTTTTTTATTTTAATGACCTCTCGCCTTTCATTCTAAAGTCAAATTAAACGAAGAAAACCATCACCCTTTCCTCCGGAAGAGGTTTTTTGTCAGGGTAACCATTTTAAAAAAGCGTTCTTCCGAAATTTATCCCAAAACTTGCTAGTTTCACTTTGATTTTTTAAAACTCAAGTAGGGTAACCCTGTTCGCAAAGAGTGCGCTTTTGTGAAGAGGGCGCCACCAAATTTTGAGGACACTTTTTTAATTGGCTCAAAGAGAGAAGTGGGCCATCTTGTTATGTACTATCATAATCTAGACTACACATTATCAGAGGCATTGCTTTTGGAAGCTGTTGTGTGCTTTTTGGAAATTATGTACATCTACATGTATTAGTGCATAGTTTTGGGAACATACGGGAAATTCCTGAAATGTTATGTTCCGTTCAGCACTGGGCCTACTGTATGTATTTATTCCACAATCGACTGAGTCTCTTATTTATCACAATGATAGTACATAACAAGATGGTTCACTCAGCCAAAAAAGTGTCCGCAGGAAGTATGCTTTTTGCTTCAGATGGCGCTGCAGTCTGTTTTGAAGCTCTCTTTCGTTTTTCCAGAAGAAGAATAGGAATAGCACCTCCTTGCGTGCGCAGATCGACTGCTGTTCATCAGCAGTTTGGGTACGTTCAGTGCGGAGTTTTATTTATTTATTTTTTTTAATGACCTCTCGCCTTTCATTCTAAAGTCAAATTAAACGAAGAAAACCATCACCCTTTCCTCCGGAAGAGGTTTTTTGTCAGGGTAACCATTTTTAAAAAAGCGTTCTTCCGAAATTTATCCCAAAACTTGCTAGTTTCACTTTGATTTTTTAAAACTCAAGTAGGGTAACCCTGTTCGCAAAGGGTGCGCTTTTGTGAAGAGGGCGCCACCAAATTTTGAGGACACTTTTTTAATTGGCTCAAAGAGAGAAGTGGGCCATCTTGTTATGTACTATCATAATCTAGACTACACATTATCAGAGGCATTGCTTTTGGAAGCTGTTGTGTGCTTTTTGGAAATTATGTACATCTACATGTATTAGTGCATAGTTTTGGGAACATACGGGAAATTCCTGAAATGTTATGTTCCGTTCAGCACTGGGCCTACTGTATGTATTTATTCCACAATCGACTGAGTCTCTTATTTATCACAATGATAGTACATAACAAGATGGTTCACTCAGCCAAAAAAGTGTCCGCAGGAAGTATGCTTTTTGCTTCAGATGGCGCTGCAGTCTGTTTTGAAGCTCTCTTTCGTTTTTCCAGAAGAAGAATAGGAATAGCACCTCCTTGCGTGCGCAGATCGACTGCTGTTCATCAGCAGTTTGGGTACGTTCAGTGCGGAGTTTTATTTATTTATTTTTTTTAATGACCTCTCGCCTTTCATTCTAAAGTCAAATTAAACGAAGAAAACCATCACCCTTTCCTCCGGAAGAGGTTTTTTGTCAGGGTAACCATTTTTAAAAAAGCGTTCTTCCGAAATTTATCCCAAAACTTGCTAGTTTCACTTTGATTTTTTAAAACTCAAGTAGGGTAACCCTGTTCGCAAAGAGTGCGCTTTTGTGAAGAGGGCGCCACCAAATTTTGAGGACACTTTTTTAATTGGCTCAAAGAGAGAAGTGGGCCATCTTGTTATGTACTATCATAATCTAGACTACACATTATCAGAGGCATTGCTTTTGGAAGCTGTTGTGTGCTTTTTGGAAATTATGTACATCTACATGTATTAGTGCATAGTTTTGGGAACATACGGGAAATTCCTGAAATGTTATGTTCCGTTCAGCACTGGGCCTACTGTATGTATTTATTCCACAATCGACTGAGTCTCTTATTTATCACAATGATAGTACATAACAAGATGGTTCACTCAGCCAAAAAAGTGTCCGCAGGAAGTATGCTTTTTGCTTCAGATGGCGCTGCAGTCTGTTTTGAAGCTCTCTTTCGTTTTTCCAGAAGAAGAATAGGAATAGCACCTCCTTGCGTGCGCAGATCGACTGCTGTTCATCAGCAGTTCGGGTACGTTCAGTGCGGAGTTTTATTTTATTATTTTTTTAAATGACCTCTCGCCTTTCATTCTAAAGTCAAATTAAACGAAGAAAACCATCACCCTTTCCTCCGGAAGAGGTTTTTTGTCAGGGTAACCATTTTTAAAAAAGCGTTCTTCCGAAATTTATCCCAAAACTTGCTAGTTTCACTTTGATTTTTTAAAACTCAAGTAGGGTAACCCTGTTCGCAAAGGGTGCGCTTTTGTGAAGAGGGCGCCACCAAATTTTGAGGACACTTTTTTAATTGGCTCAAAGAGAGAAGTGGGCCATCTTGTTATGTACTATCATAATCTAGACTACACATTATCAGAGGCATTGCTTTTGGAAGCTGTTGTGTGCTTTTTGGAAATTATGTACATCTACATGTATTAGTGCATAGTTTTGGGAACATACGGGAAATTCCTGAAATGTTATGTTCCGTTCAGCACTGGGCCTACTGTATGTATTTATTCCACAATCGACTGAGTCTCTTATTTATCACAATGATAGTACATAACAAGATGGTTCACTCAGCCAAAAAAGTGTCCGCAGGAAGTATGCTTTTTGCTTCAGATGGCGCTGCAGTCTGTTTTGAAGCTCTCTTTCGTTTTTCCAGAAGAAGAATAGGAATAGCACCTCCTTGCGTGCGCAGATCGACTGCTGTTCATCAGCAGTTTGGGTACGTTCAGTGCGGAGTTTTATTTATTTATTTTTTTTAATGACCTCTCGCCTTTCATTCTAAAGTCAAATTAAACGAAGAAAACCATCACCCTTTCCTCCGGAAGAGGTTTTTTGTCAGGGTAACCATTTTTAAAAAAGCGTTCTTCCGAAATTTATCCCAAAACTTGCTAGTTTCACTTTGATTTTTTAAAACTCAAGTAGGGTAACCCTGTTCGCAAAGGGTGCGCTTTTGTGAAGAGGGCGCCACCAAATTTTGAGGACACTTTTTTAATTGGCTCAAAGAGAGAAGTGGCCCATCTTGTTATGTACTATCATTGTCTAGACTGCACATTATCAGAGGCATTGCTTTTGGAAGCTGTTGTGTGCTTTTTGGAAATTATGTACATCTACATGTATTAGTGCATAGTTTTGGGAACATACGGGAAGTTCCTGAAATGTTATGTTCCGTTCAGCACTGGGCCTACTGTATGTATTTATTCCACAATCGACTGAGTCTCTTATTTATCATGAATCATGAATATTATAGCGCCTATCTTGGACAAGCATGAAGTTGGTGTGTGCAACGGGGTTGCGGTATAACAGGATAGCACCGATACCCATATCGACTAGGGGTAGAGAATAGAGAGAAATTGTTGCCAGTCTTGACTCATATCTGGATTTGCCATGCGCGACTGCATTTGTCATGCACAGAGAAAAACGTGATGAAACCAATTACAAGAACAGCTTCAGCTGAACTTTAAGGTAAATTCAAATATAACATTTCTGCCGGATCAGAAGCTAGGTTATATTAATCTTACGTGTCAAAAACCCTCTAGAAGTACTTATTTTTACCCGATACTGGTCAGTCTTCTGGCCTCCTCAGACCTTTCAGAGAGTACAAGTATAATTGTGACTCTCCACAATAAGCCACGTCGTCAGATATTTTGCCGACAGGCCGAAATGGCTCAGTTCCTTTGACGTTTGTACAGACAACTTTAAAGTTTCATTCCAATGTTTAAAAAAAATATTTGCAGTCTAAAAATGATAGTATTTTCATAATTAAGGCAATCAGGAGTAAATCAGCGAAAACTGCTGTGCGCCCTAGCCGGTCAACTGGCTGTCAGTACAGCAGGGCAAATTTACGGTAGTTCGATAGTGGCTGTATAACTCAGACAGTTGGCGGATGGCGGTGTAAAGGTAGAAACTAATATTTACATAGGCATTCCTATTTGCACATTGGCAAAACCTATGGGTAAGCGGGGCTCGCGGTACAACAAATATATATACGTACAGTATTTTATGACATGTTTGCTTGGTAGCATTCTTTCCAAGGAGTAGTTTGTGGTTATTTATTTCATCCTCGACCCCCCCCCCCCCCACACACACTCTCACACGCGCGCGCGCGCGCGCGCGCGCGCACACACACACACACACACACACACACACACACACACACACACACACACACGCGGCATCAAAACCCCTTCAAGAATTTGCTGGCTATGTACCGCTATTAGTACATGTACCGCTATTACGCCCTATGAGACATACTAAAAAGGAGTTAGTTTACAAGTCTGTGTACTTATGCACAAAATGTCCTTACGTGAAGTTGGATGACATAAGAACGGTTGTTGTAAATAGTTGGGGGTTTTTTCTTTCTTGTTTGTTTGTTTGTTTGTTTTAATTTCTCAAATGTTTTTTGACTGATGTCACCATTTCATCATTGCTATTTTGAGCTGCGGGTTTGCAGAGTGATTTTTTGTTGTTATATTTCAGGGGAGAAAGATGGTGGGGGGTACAACCTTGGCCCCTGTTTCTTCTCAGAGCTGTGCAAAACCATAGCTATTTTTAGTACTTGACTCGTGCTCGTGGACCGTAACAATAAAATCATAGATGTACGATATAGGTTTAAAAGGAGATAACTCTATGACCGTAACACTTCCTTGTTGAGTTTATGGCAAACACAAAAACACAAAAGTCGAGGCGTTCTTTGCATACATACATACATACATATTACATGTATCAGCTGGCTTATATCTCGTCACAGGGCCACACTAAATTTACAACATCCCGCCGATAAGCAATAGTTCTTCGAATATTTAAATTTGTTCATGAATGTTCTTAAGTTGAGAAAGGCGTCACGCTTCGTAAGTTCTATAAATAGGCCTACCGGTATATAATTTTGGGAACCATAATTATGTTTTCCCAGTTTCTCCGTTAGGAGTACGCTCCATATTGAGCCGACCTCTCTGCACCATCAAGTCTATTTACGCAGTGCATGTTATGTTCATTTTAAAACGAGCACGTGGTGGCATAACTGAACCTTTTAACTTTATTTTATGTGCACACTGGTAAATGATGTAATGATGTGCTGAAAACGAGTCCTTTTACTTCGTTCTTCTCTTTAAAAAACAACAACGAGATAATAATATTTTAAACTCATCATGTGAAGAGCGTCTCACACAGAAGGTAACGGAAACTTCAATCGCTTGCATTTTCTGAAAATTAGTCCTTAAATTATGTTCTGACAAATGCTCTCCTCTCGATACCAAGCACAAAAACATTTGAGGTTTTGATGCCGAACCAGAAGCAGCATTCTATATCCTATATATATATATTATATATATATTATATATATATATACGCAGTGCACATGCAAAGTTTCGTCAAAGCTCCGTTTTATTTCCTCTTCATGGGAAGGCAAAAACTACCATTTTAGCCCAATTTGATCAAATCCTCCATAACCAAACATGATCCGTTTTCAAATTCACTTTATTATATTTCGTTTGAGTTTGATGAAAACACTCAATCAACAAGCTACGTACCATACAAGCTACGTACCATATTGCACGGGCAGATTTTTTTGTTTGTGTGCGGAATTTCCGGGTCAAATTTGATGAAGCACAGAAGAGAGGTCAATTCCATATCACGCGTGAATTGGCCGGTGCCGCCCAACAAATACATGTACAATGTATATCAAATTATATAGAATGGAATTTGAAGAAACTTTGGGGAGCTCTCGTGGCCTTGGGTTTAAGGTGTTGGCCTCCCATTCAAAGGTCTCGGGTTCAAATCCGGGTAGCGACCGAAAAAATGTTCTTCTCTAAAATTGTCTCCTTTATCCTTCTTCCCTGCTCTCTAGCAATGTTCTGTTGTCTGCTTTCGTCTCCTCTTTCTGCCCCTAACCCCTCACCTCCTTTGCCCCCTCCTCTGGGCTCCTGACTCTTTCTGCAGCCTTTCTACTGCAACTCCTTGGCTCCCACTTACTGTTGTCTTTCAGTCACACCCCTGATCTTCTGGTAGGAAAGATCTACACCTAGTCTTCTCGGACAAGGGCGAAAAATCTCGGAGAGCCCGTGTGCAAGTTGCGCCCGTTAAAGATCCCTTGGTGGTCTAAAATCGATAAGAGTAGGCTTCGGCCGCCATCCGGACAAAATTCAAAATGTCCTACCAACAGAAAAAGTTTAATGTGTTCCGCGCGCTCATTTGACCTTATGCAGTTGCGAGCGCCGTAAAACGCTTACCAAAAAAAACAAAAACAAAAATAAAACCTTTAACCTGTGGGTGGTTGCCCTGGTGTGGTTTGCTCCTTCTTTCCTATCAAACATCTATCGTCCTTATCTCTCTTCCTTCTTTTTTGTGTTTGTTACTGTCTTGTAACACTTCTAATCTTTGGCACTTGACTTATACGACCTTATAGTGTTGCAAGTGCCGTAATACATTTACTAAAACAAAAAACCATTAACCTGGTCGGGTGAAACTCATTGCTTGGTTGGCTGCGAGTATTACCTCAAGCACACGACGAGGCATTCTTCTGCTGAAATTGCTGGACAGAAATTCGTCGAACTTATATGAAGATCATCAGCAGTGTGCAAGAAGATCACGGAATGTGTCGGGCGTCATCCTGAGATATTCTATGAATTTTGCTTCATCACTCCACAGCTGGGGCATAAGATGATGATACGCCCCATGGATGTGTCGAAGCTTGTTAATTGGATGGACAGAAAAGCGACGTGTTCTGTGCTAAGCGTTTTTTCTTTTCCTCCACCACCACCACAGGACCAGTTTCTGCTTCTTGGTAAGCGCCATGTTGTGTGTTGCAGCAGACTTCCGCACGGGTTCACTATACTCACTTTCAAGACCCGTGCAGCCGTGCGGCGTACGGCCGTGAACGACTCGGGTGCACTATACTCGCAGCCTTATGCAGTTGCAAGCGCCGTAAAACTTTCTGCAATGGGCATTGTGTACAAGACCGAAAATTTCGTGATGCGATTGCGGAACATCAGCTTTACGGCTGTTCAAATAGGCCTATACTATAAACACTACAGACTGTCGCTGTTGACCAAACTGTTGTTAACAACTATAGATGAATGGGACGAATGGTGAGAGGAAAACTTTCACAGTAATTGCAGAGAGGAATGAGGATAATAAAAAGGCATATTATATCTAAAGATAGTTCACCCACAGTCCAGAAGAGCGAAGACCTACTTATTATAATGACACCCTCCTGATGTGTTTGCTTGTTTGAGTAAAGAGCAGCACACTGAGTCGACATCCACACTATAACGGCCATTTAGCCCTGGGTAAAAGCAAGATGGACAGACAGAAACAGATCGGGGGGAAAAAAGAAGTAGAACCTAGGCTTACTGTGGGTACCTCCAACCACCCGTTATCCTCCAATGAGAAATGCCACAATAGAAGTAGAAGATATGTACAGTGAGTTAAATGAGGTGCACACGAGAGATATTTCCTTTGGTGATTTGACGTTCCGCCTAGCTTCTTTTCTCTTTTCTTCTTACTTTTTTAAAGGGAAGTGTTTTTACGGCGATCGCTACAGCATAAGGCCATATTATGAGTGCACGGGACACGGGACACATTAAACATTTTCAGTTGGTAGGAAATTATAAATTTTGTCCGAGTTGCGACGGAAGTCTACTCCTTTCGATTTAAAGACCACTGAGGGATTTTTAACATGCGCAACTTGCACACGGGACCTCCGAGATTCTTCGCCCTTGTCTGAGAAGGCAAGGTGTAGATCTTTCCTACCAGAAGATCAGGGGTGTGGCTGAAAGACAGCTGAAAGAAGGAACCAAGGAGTAACACTAGCAATAGAAAGGCTGCAGAAAGAGTCCGAAGCCCTGAGGAGCAGGGGGCAAAGGAGATGAGGGGGGCTGTATCCACTTTGTGGCACTAAACTTAAACAATAGAAAACTAAAATCCCATTTGCGGCACTACATATAAACAATAGGGGAAGAATGTACCATTTGCGGCACTACTCATGCGAATCACCCAGGCGAGACAATGTGAATTCTCAGTACACAGCACCGTGTTTATCTCCAACAAATTTGCTTCACTGGACTGCCTGCAACGTCTCTAAACGCCATGTAAATATGTATATTATGTAAGATTTTTACCAAATTATACAGCCTTCATTAAAGCATTTCTAATGCGGCCTCATTTTCCAATGAGTCTGTCCCAAGGCTGTAACGCAGAGGGCGTATTCGATAGCGAATATTGAATATAAGCATATCACAGTGCCGCAAATGTCCTATCAACATTTTGAATAAAAAGAGTGGTGCCCCAAATGCCCTATTTTAAAACTGGAGTGCCGCAAATGGAAAGCTCCCGTGAGTGAGTGGGGGCAGAAATAGGAGACAAAAGCAGACGACAGAACATCGCTAGAGAGCAGGAAAGAAGATGAAATGAAACACTTTTAGAGAAGAAAACTATTCGGTCGCTACCCAATTTTGAACCCGGGACCTTTGAATGAGAGGCCAACACCTTAACCTCTAGACCACGAGAGCCCCTTTCTTACTTCTAAGCACTCGGCAAGTTGCTACTCCTTTATGCTGCCCTAAAGTATGTTTTAAAGATTTTAAAAGCCCATCTAATTAAACTAAACGGAAATGCAGTAGTGTCCGAAGGCAAAACTGACTATTGGAATTTAAAAAAAGCAGATTCTTATAATGGAGACCAGCTTCTTACACAGTGTAGTGTGCGATAAAGCGGAGACTTGGACAAAATGGAAAGACCCTTTTTTATGACAAGGGATTTTTTTTTTCTTATTACAAGTTATTATTCTTTTGTTTTGCCTGTGAGAGGGCACCCGTTTCGGTACGGTATTTAAAAAATGTCCTGTTGCATTCCGCGGTTGCCTGTTGTTAATGCTGTTTGAAAAGATGTTGCCTTCATAAAGTTGGGTTGTTGTTTTTTTTTACGAGGGTGTCTGGTTTTTTTTTTGCTTTTGTTTTGTTTTGTTTAGTTGGTTTTTTTGGGGGGGTTGGT
>NW_004797518.1:96446-97034 GCF_000002075.1 Aplysia californica | reverse complement strand
ACACACACAAACACACACATACACACACACACACACACACATATGCACACACACGCAGGCTTACAATTACATGCATAATATAAATGAGCAGCAATAAAACAATAATAATCTTAAGCTAGATACATACTCAATGTTATTCTGATGCATGCTCTAAGGTCGTATGAATACTTAGATCTCAATACAAGATGGTTAAGATGGAAGAATTTTGATGGAGGATAGTAAAAATGACCTTGTGTATCTTTCTTTGTTACAGATCAGAAGCCTAGGTCTTTTACTTCTGACTGATATTTTTATTTGAGGGAACAAGGGATGTTTGCTGCCTAAAAATATGAGATTAATTTTTTGTGTGTGCAAGCTGTACCGTTATGCACAATTCATCCAAGTAGGGGAATGTAGATGTTGAAATTTTACATGCTTTTCGTATTGGTCGATTTGATTTTTCTTTATTTTGTTGTCTTGTGTTCCTGGCCCATGCTGTTATACAAAAATTGATCGCATTTTCTATGGTTGAATGATAGAATATGGACATCAATGTTTTATCAACATTAAAATACATGAGCTTTCTTAGGAAAAAAATAGTCTTTTGTT
>NW_004797518.1:94162-95246 GCF_000002075.1 Aplysia californica | reverse complement strand
GGGGGGGTTCATCGAGGGGTTTTTTACTGCCATATAACAGGCCATGGAATGATAGTTTCTGTATGTGTATTCACATTTTTAGTTGCATTAACTGTTTTTAAAAAAACCTTGAGATCATTATTCCCAGCGCATGTTTAAAAGTAAAAGTTGTGATTTTTGTTACGAATTGCCTTAAATGGAACCAGAAATCAATTAACGAGATATTTTCTCGATTATATTGGCAGGTCAGCATACATTTACAAGTGCAACATGAATTCAGGTTTTGTTTCATGTTCAATTCAAACATTCAGTGATGCCACCTCGACTAAGAAGTTTTGTTAATTATGTTCCCGTTGAGGGAAACCTTTAAGCGTGTGGCCTTATTATGTCTGTATATGTCTCGTTCTTTGCCTCATTTCGATTATCCCTTCCAAACAAGTCAGCCTTTGCCCTTTGCCCTTGAGTCAGACACAAACTTTCACCTTCTTACTTTGATTCTAAACGTACATGTACTGACGATCTCTCTCTCTCTCTCTCTCTCTCTCTCTCTCTCTCTCTCTCTCTCTCTCTCTGAACGTAAAGGGAGGGAAGAAGTACTTGGGCAATCTACTACATGTACACATATACTTCAGGCACTACTTCCTCTATGTCTACTGCCCGCGGTCCTGCCAATTAAAGCTGCATCATACATTCTGCTCCAAATCGATTGTCAAGATGCAAAAAGCCACCACCACTCTCTTTCAACATCTCTAATCTTCGGCACTTTGTTTGACCTATTAATACTAATTGTGTTGCAAGTGCCGTCAAGTCAAACTCCTACTATAACTAAACTGTTTTTTTTAAACGTTGATATCCCAAAACTTCGGCTCTATAACTATAATTTACTAGATCTATGACAATAATTTTAGAAGATATGTATAAGATTAGATCTACCTTTCTTTCCCCGCCAGGAGTAAAAAAAAAAAAAAAAAGAATAGAATTGAATTCAAAGAATTGCGCGACTCAAAAGTGATACGGCAACCTGGCTGCAGCTTGTGACCGAGATTTAACCAGCGTCTTACATGCGTGACAGATTCACTTTAGAATTTTTTTTTCTTTGAAGAAG